>NC_044907.1:92568141-92676901 GCF_001633185.2 Quercus lobata | reverse complement strand
AAATGGTACTATATTTACAGTATAATAAATAAATTTTTAATTTTTTTTTTTTTGATAGTTTTTAATTTTATTTTTACTTTTTTGGGGAAGAAAATAAGTTTATTTTAGAACACAAGTTTTAGATTGAAGGCTACACTGCATTTTCAAATAGATTTTCCATCAAGTTTCCCATCGATTGAACAAGAAGAATGCTAAACATGCAGTTGCTTTCAACAAGTTGTTCAATGGAGACTTGTAGAGAACATCCCTCCGATATGAAACACAGTAAATTACAGAGAACACATGCCTTGAACACCCACCACCATCATGTAAGCGGGCAGCTTATTCCATCTCTCAGTGACATGTCTTCCAAATTCCACTACATTGTTCCGTTAGAGGACTTAGATATATTATTTCCTTCAACTCATTCCCCTTTTGCGTTTAGCTACTTTCCATTGCTTCAATATAAACATGACCCCCTCTTCAAGTGTAGCTCTTCTTCCCTCTGGATAGTTCCACAATTCTGATATTATAGACCGCCCACTAGGATTGTATTCATTTATCTCCATTAAAGCTGCTGTCACAGCCTTGTAAACTTCATCACCCAATTCTTTCCTCAGATCATTCAATTTCTCATCTTCTTCATCTATAACTTGCTGATGGTTCCCATCAACTGTAATATCTTTCAAAGGATGCCAGTCAGGGTCCTTCAGATATTCCTCCCACAATGAGCATAGCTCTGAAGCTATGTCTTCTGCTTCTTCCTCATTATACTTTCTTTGCATTGCTTCATGGAATGGTTTACTGTCAAGTTCTCCCATTCTCTTAACGCCGTTATGAGCACTACTAGCTAAGTCATTACTTCTTGAAGTTGCTTTAGAAAACACAGTTTTAATTACGTACTCAGGTTAATGTTTACTCTGCCTGAGATTCATTGGTTCAGTGATAAGTTGATATCATACCCTAAATTCTCAAGTGTGAGAAAGGAACTAATTGGTGGTTTCAAGTTTAAACTCACAGTAGTAAGAAATTAGTATGTTGTTTCAAATACGATATGCATGTGAACTATTCATATATATGTATAAGTCAATAAAAGCATGTTGCTTCCATATACGATATTAATTATGGGTTTGAAAAGTCCCATATGTCTTTCTCATTGGGCAGTTTGGTTTTGCCAAAAGAATAAAGTGCAAATTGCATATAACATATCTTTATTTCATTTCTGTTGCCGTCATTTGAAATGTTAGAGATATCATCATCTCATCTTGGCCACTTCCTCAAATAGTTTATTTTAAGAAGTAATCCTCTCCTTACATATATTAGTTTCGATAGGTGATCTTAAATTGATTGAAGTGGGATATTAGTCAATTTGCTAACCTTTGTAACTAGCTAAATTTGTTGTATTTCTCTTTTTTCATTTTTCTTTTTCTTACCAATCTGAAATTGGCAAAAAAATAAAAAAAATACAAAAACAGTCTTGAAATAGATCGTGATAATATGTATAAGGGAAAACACAAACTTATTTTACATATTTCTATATAAGTTCTTTTGGCATTAGAGCATTCCCATTAGGCTCAATAAACCCCGCTTTTACTAAATATAGCTAAACTTACCCAAAGACAGAAATACTTTATAGTCAACAAACTATGGACCAAAATAATTTATGAATAATACCTCAATACACTTATAGAGATACTGTTCATCAACAGACTTTGTTTGATTTGAGAAGGTCATGTAATTTTTATGCATAATTGACTTCATAGACATATTAATCTTATTTTCATTTTAATTAACTTATATATTTATATATATATATATATATATATATATATATATATATATATGAGGGAGTTCAAGTTATATCTGGTATAACTTTGAAAGAGTTACAACTTTTATAACTCATTGATTTGTAATAAATCTAATGGCCATGTCATCAACCTTCTACAAATAAGTGATCTAATAGCGTTAGTTATCTCCAACCATGTCAATATATGTGGAGTAAGGCAGTGATATAATTAACCTTTTGACATAATGTTCTTATGATATATATAAATGCTGTTTTACGTTTTGTAATATTAAGTTTGTTGTTGTTTTTGCTTGCTTGCTATTGGCAACCAAGGCAGTGTATGAAACAGTAAGAATGATAATAATTAAATTTAATGGGAATGTCTGCCACACTTCAGTTTGTTCAAAATGATCCACACTAATCTTCCTAACTTTGTGTCTTCGTTGCTGCCTTCATTAGGATATGCAACCTTCACTTCAGTACCATTACATGCATTGTTTAGATGATTCATTAATCCATGGCTTTGTCTTTCATGCCCAATTCTTGAAGTTCTTAGATTATGACTTAAGATTTTAATCTTTTGCCTTTGTAAATGTGGAAAATAGAGATGCATTTTGAAGACTTTCCATGGCTTGTTTTACCTACGCAGAACTTGCATTGCTGTCCTGGCATGCATCTTTGAGTTGGCAATTAATGGAATGCATTTTCTTTCTTAATTTAAAAATTTTTGTATACATGCGTTGTTGGATTATGTTATTATTGTTGATGTCCATGGGCAGGAAATTGTCTTGGTATATACTCTAAAGGATTCTTTGATTCAATCTCAGGTACTTGGATCACAACCAGTTGACAGGGAGAATTGACGCAGACTTCTAGAAACATCCTTTCTTGAAAGAATTGTGAGTATTCTTTACCACTCAGATCTACGAAAGTCGTCAATTCCTGAGCTTGAGCATTGAATTGGGTATTCTATTCTCAATTACTCGTTTTTAACAGGTCTATTGAGGGTAGAATTTTTGTGTTCTGTTTGATAGAATTTTACTGATGGAGTTTGTAGAATAATTGATTTTTTTCCCTTTGGCTACTCATAATTTATGTGATGCTCACAGTGATAAAATTAATATGATCTTCATTCACACAGCTTGAAGTTTTGTAGAAATAACATTAATTACATAAGAATTGAAGAAAAAGGAATGCCAGAGTTGGAGGCTATTATTTACATTTTGGTTTTTGGCCTCCCTTTTACAATTACATTATGTTTTAACCACAATAGGTGTGAGTGCTTCTGTCAGAGTGATTTAGTAAACTCTCTATTCACATATTCAATGCATGTTCTTGAAAAGAGTTTGTAAGTTTTTCACTCTCTGAGTCTTGTAAATGTCTCAAATATACTAGAATTGTATATAGATAGGCCATGTCATTAGTTATAGGCTCCGGATGTTACCCTCTTGTTATGTCAAATTTGGAGAATCAGTGAGTACAAATATGGAGTTTGAGCAGTTGCTAATTTGATACTACTGTCCTCAGATTCAGTTGTGTTGAATGAAACTTCTCTAGGCATATTTTGTGTTTCACTTGATCACAATTTTTTTTTAACATTCATATTTGAATGGTATCTTGCATAAATGCTATATATACTCATATTTGAATGGTATCATTAATGTTTTCTCCTATTTATAAACATTTCATGCATTTATGAAAATATCCCAACCTAACTATAATGAAATGAATATTTGAAATAAATTATCTAACTACCACAATTGGAAAGGAAAAAATTTGTGTATGACAAAAACAAAAAGATATTCACAAGTAAGTTCTGATTTATCCGTTTTTATCAACATAAATTAATTTGATTTGGATATATTTTTCCAATAATTTAATTTCCACCTAGTTTTTAATAGATGAAGATGAAGCTCACACAGTCACTGCTTTCAAAGTGTAATTATTGTGCTCTCTTGGCATTGAGCCTTAAGTCAAAAGTCATTGGCTGCATATGTGACTTTCAAAGTGTAATTATTGTGCTCTCTTGGCATTGAGCCTTAAGTCAAAAGTCATTGGCTGCATACGTGACTTACCAATACAAATATTACTTTTATTTTTATTTTATTTTTTGGTTTTCTTCTCCTATTGTCTTTTCTCATTTTCAATTTTCTAAACTCATTTGCATCATAACTATAGGTGCTCTGGTTAATAATCAGTTCCGGCTGGCTGCTTCAGTGTAGACATCTGCGAAGATAAATTGAAATGCACATTTCTGGGGCTGTTATGATATACTAAAGGTATGCTTCTGCCCATATTTTATTTTATTTGTAATTCTTCGTTGAATTCTGATAGCTTTTGGACATGTAATTTGGGTAATACCTACGTAGATGGAGTTCATATTTGGTAGTGATGTATCTAAAATCAAAGACGTTCATTCTTTGACCTTTTCTTTGACCTTTTCTGATTCTTTTGAGTACAAATATATACATAATAATAATCGTGGCAGGACTTAATCATTGAAATTCTGAAATATGCAAGGAAGCGTCTGAATAAATGATTTTATAAATTTAGAGGTTTCTATGCAGCACAAAATCATGGAGTCATGCAAATAGTCTATCTCAGCAGATGTTGATGCTGCTGAAATTTATAAGAACTCTAATTGGCCAGCCATACATTAAAAATCATTAATTTTTGGTTTGTTAATATGGTAAATTGGTTTACCCAGGAAATTTAAAAATTCTTTGCAGCAGTGTTTTTTTCGCAGAGTAAGGAGAAAATGCTTTGACATGATTCATAGTGGCATATGCATATAAGTTTCTAACGTAGGCAAACCAAGTTACAGTTATATAAGTCTCATTATATATGCCACAGTTACAACTTCTTCTATAAAACTTTTCATGTTCTTTAATATCAATTATTTCTGAATTTCAGGTGCAAACAGTAAACAAGCCGTGTGAAAATTTCATCTAGACTGGGCATCAAAAACTGACATTCGCTACCAGGTTGAAGCTGAACCATAATTTATGCTTTTTTCCCGTACAAAGAGAAATATTTTGCAACTTCATGTCACTAAATAGTATGCTGATGGAATGATTTTTATTTTGTTTGGGAGGTCTGAATTTTCTCTGGATATTTAGTTGTCTTTTGTTGTTAAAGTACATGATTTTATGTCAGGGATGGACCTAGTAGGGGGATCGGACCCTCCCCCGGCCCAAAATTTTTTTTGTTTTCGTAGATATATTTTATGTTATTAATAGTTGGGCCCCTCCCTTCCACAACCTTCGCCCCTGTTAGCCAGCCCCGCCCAGACAACCTATAGGACCCTTTTCAACTTTTTGACGCAAGGGAGAGCAAGGTGATCAAAGAGAGGAGATTGGAGAGGGAAGAGAGTAGAGAGTAGAGACATGAAGCAGAGGGAAGAGAGAGAGAGAGTGTGAGGGAATATAAATCAATATATAGAAAAATAGAGGGTCCACCTAGGTGAATAAAAAATAATAAAATTTTTTCCAACACGCCACAATCCGGTTTTATTTATAGAACCACACTGTTGCGTGTTGGAAAAATATTTGAGATTTGAAACACCCATGGAACAATGATTTTGGTGTTTGTTTTCCAAATACCAAAAATTTGGCATTTGGCATTTGCCATTCTTTTCTAGAGCATTCACAATTGGCCATGCAAATGGCATATGCAAGCAAATTTTACCATTAAAGTACTAAAAAGGCCCCAGGATTTGGCCTTGTATTGGTCTAGTATCCTAAAAAATTAATAATATTTTTTTATGTTGGCATGGGGGAGAAGGGAGAGAGAGAGATTGAATTATATTATTTTATTAGATAGTATATATTAATTTAATGAGTGGAATAGGAAAATAAAAATTGAGATGTTGAGGGTGTTGTAAAATAGTATGATGTAATTAATAAAGTACCTTTTTGAGATGGTAAAATAGAATACAATAGGAATTCAAGATGTGAAAGCCGTAATAGGAACAATTGGTACTTGAGCTCTTAGCTTTTCAATATTAACCAAGTCTGGCGATAAATTATCATCATCAGCCAACAATTCTTTTGGACCCGAGTTCCACTATCCAAATCAACAACTTCTACACCTGCTTCAGCACCCTCACAGACTAGTTGCCCTATCTTTACCGCACAAATCTACTAGATCATCCCAATTTGCAATTACTTTCCAATGAAAACTTCTAGCTTTTTCATGGGACTATCCAGCATGAAAACAAAAGACTATGACAGTTCAAAATTTTTTTTTTTTTTGGGGTATTAGGGATCATATATAAACGGACTAACTAGTAGCACTCAAAGTTGCAACATTAGAAAGTCTTACAAAGTTTTGTACAAATTTGACGAAGGCAAATCCAGGAATGCCATTTTATTATTAAACATAATGCAATTACATAATAATATAAACATTGTTTAATGCCCACAAATGAATACAAAAACAATATGAAAATCCACTTTCTACTTTAGCATGAGTTTGAAATTATTCCCCTGAGTTTGCTCTAAATTATGCAGTAACTTGAGTATTGGTGTATCGTTTCTGTTTTAACATAAGTCTGTAATTGTTATGTATTATTTATTTTCACGAGCATCCATCACATCTAATAGAGGCAGCTAATTGAAGGGATCTTGCCCCTTTTAGCTGCTTCAGCCTCTTCTCTTTCTTTTATATATACATCTTCTGCATTGTAGGTACACTGAGAAAAATTTGAGAGACCGAGAGCAAATAGAAATAGAAATGGATAAGAAATTAGATGTTCACAATATCCCAAACATACTTATCATAAAAATGATTAAAAAACTTAAGTACTAAATTACAACCTCTACAATCAATATATATATATATATATACACATATATAAGACTATCTTTAAGATTTTAATCTTCATAACACTATAACAGATAACGCTGTGAAAATTTGGGATTGATTCACCTATCAATTCCATTTCGAGATAGTTTTAAATTAAAATTCTATTTGAGCACACCACTGGAAATATAGTTTGACCATACTTGCTACTCCAAATAATTCAAGTCAAGACGTTTGATTTTCCCCCCTCATCACCCAAGTAGATTAACTAAGATTTTAAGAATATAATTACATACAAAACCTAGAAAAGCCCAATATTGAAAAGGATGAAATCAATCTAAAAGCATTAGCACTATCATGCAATATCCAAGACAGCCACTTGTAATAAGCACTATGAGAAGCAAATATACAACAAAAGATCATTAAATAGAACAACTCATCATCATCAAGAATATACCTTCTTTTCTTGTTACAAAAGACACATGGAAACTTAAAATTTAAACATTTTATACTAAGACAATACAAAATCAATTATAATAATAATTACTTGCAAGAAAAAAAAAACCTAAATTCATGGAGTCCTTCATAGAAATTTCAAAATCTTATCTTGAAATTTTTTGCTCATTCAACAAAATTATAAATAGACCATTTATAAAAAAGATTTTTAAAAAAAAAAAAAAAAAACCTGTATTTCTTTTTTTTTTTTGATAAGTAAAAGATATATTGATAAAAAAGGGGACACCCTAGTGCACAGGGAGTGTACAAGGGAAAAGAAATCAAATACAAAAATTACAAGAGTCTAGGAAATCAATAAAAGAGGGGAAAGATTTATCTTGCAAAGCAAACAACATATTTCTTTACCAACCATGCACTCAAGTAGAAAAAAACGCTTGTATTTTTTTTTTTTTTTACTCAAACAATTTATTATTCAAAACATGTTCTGACTGTCCAAAAGAATAACAAAATAAAATTATGGCAGACCAAGAGAGAGTATAGGCGACTTCGACAAAATGTTGTAGTATTAATCCATTAAATGCATCAAGCTACAATAGTAAATAGTCTCATAAAATTCTACACCAAAGTAAAATGCAGAGCAACAAACAAAGAAAAACAAGATAAAGAATTCGTGAGTTTTGTCTAAATTGTTCAATATCCATTTACATTCCAGATATTATACCTAAATGCAAACCAGTAATTTGAGGTATCATAATTTGTGCGAGGGTATGAAGGAACATATTAAAGTTGAAATCAAGAAGATCTTAATGTTTGTGATTAAGCCCAACTTATTACCCCTTAAGCCCCCATTTGCTTTTCTATGACAGAAAGCATTAGTAAACTAAAGTCCATAACATTCTAATAAACTAATGGTAATTTCACGACATATGGGACCCCCCTTTTTCTGGTCTGAATTGTAAGTATTAGAAAACTATAGGCCACAACATTCGAATAACCTAAACAGAATTTCACAATAGATGAATAAAAATGAAATGCATAGATACTCCTTATATTGGCTAATTGCAAACAAATCCAGGATTGTATGATGAATTAAAACAAATATATGATAATGATTACAAAAACATAATGAACACAAAATGATCATGACGTATCGACTTTCATACTCAAGGAATCGCCCAACAGTAAAAATTTAATTCATGTAAAATTAAGTCTTAACAGTTGCAAGTTTGCAATGATTATTAATGCAAACAAAACCCACTATCATAGAGGGTCCCATATGCTAAATTGCTACACATGAAAAACTAATGTAATTTTCTTTTCAAAAAACAAAAAAAATAAAAATAAAAACCTCAACAAAACAACTATACACTTGAATCACACCAAATCTTAAACCTATCTGACAAATGTTTTGAACTCACTTTTGACCAATGACCCAAGTAATTGAGCATCATGGTATTATAGACTTAATAATTATTAAGTTTTTAATAATTATTACAATGACATGAATTTCGTATTTGTTTTCATATTTTGTAAACACTTATGCTTAACTACTTTTACAACTTATCACATTGAGTTAGTCTAGGACAAGTGTTATATGTTCCAAGAAAATAGCTGCATACTTGGGTATGTCTGTTCTTAACAAATGACAAATGAATGTAATTATAATAATTAGTATATTTGTAGTAACAAATCTTGGTGTAGGTAACATTCCGTAAATATTGTATCGCAATGGACAAAAGTTGGATGGAGAAGCGGAGGGTTACAAGGGAATATTTTGAAGGTGTAAACCAATTCGTGGAATTTGCTGCTCCATCCGCCCGCAATGGGCAGATCTTATGTCCTTGTGTGAAATGTGTGAATTTGCTTATACAACCGCTAAATGTGGTACGTGAGCACTGTTGGGCTTCGGGGATGCTTAAAAATTACAAAGTTTGGAAATTTCATGGTGAATCGGCGGCTGCTACGCCAGCTACCGAATGTGGGAGCTCTCATGTGCAAGAAACCCAAAATCCATATGGTGATTTCCATGGGATGTTGCACGATTTGTGCCCCCCGCATGAAATCCCACCCGAACCAATGGAAGAAGGTCCAACTGCGCAATGTCCGGGTGAAGGTCCGAATGATGACGCCAAGAAGTTTTACAAGATGGTAGATGATGTAGACAAACCTTTATATGAAGGTTGTACAAAATTTAGCATTTTCTCAGCAATTGTCGTGTTGTTCCAGTTGAAGACTCTGTGTGGTTGGACAAATAAGTCATTTACTCTGTTGCTTCAAGTCCTGATGGATATGCTTCCTTCAGACGCTAAGTTGCCAAAGGACCATTATGAGGCTAAGAAGATAGTTCGAGATTTGGGTTTGGGTTATGAGAAGATCCATGCTTGTCCCAATGATTGTATGCTGTTTTGGAAGCAAAATGTTAACCTCGAAGCGTGTCCTTGTTGTAAAGCTTCAAGGTGGAAAACAAATGAGGCATCTGTTGCTAGTAAGCATGCTTCATCCAGTAAGGGGAAGAAGAAAGCTGCGAAGATCCTACGATGGTTCCCCTTAAAGCCAAGATTGCAGCGACTATTTCTGTCACCCGATCTGGCTAGTTCTATGAAATGGCATGTTAATGGTCGTACTGATGATGGGGTAATGCGACATCCTGCTGACTCAGATGCATGGAAAATGTTTGACAGTAAGCATTTACACTTCTCATCTGACCCTCGTAATGTCAGACTTGGATTAGCTGCGGATGGGTTCAACCCCTTCGGAATTATGAGTACTAGTCACAGTACATGGCCTGTCATGTTGGTCCCGTACAATCTCCCACCTTGGCTGTGCATGAAACGGTCATCTTTGATTCTATCATTAGTTATTCCTGGTCCTACCTCGCCAGGGATTGCTATAGATGTGTACTTGGAACCGTTAGTAGAAGAACTAAGGGAGTTATGGGATGTTGGAGTACAAGCATACGATGCATCTTCAAAAGAAGTATTCCAATTGCGTGCAGCATTGATGTGGACCATAAATGATTTTCCTGCATACGCAGATTTGTCGGGTTGGAGTACCAAAGGTGAGTTGGCGTGTCCTTCTTGTGCCATGACGACCGAGTCTCGATATTTGAGAAATGGTCGCAAATTCTGTTACATGGGACATCGGCGATGGTTGGATGTTGACCATGATTTCCGCAAAGATGGTATGTCATTTGATGGATCCATTGATACTCGATTGGCTCCTGAACCACCAGTCACATCTGACATTATTGTGGAAACTGAACATTTACTTGGACGTTGTCTGGGTAGGAAATGTCAACTTGCTTACAAAAAAAGGAAGAGAAGGGAGGCAGACCAGAGTGGTTGGAAGAAAAGGAGTATATTTTTTACCTTGCCTTATTGGGAGGATCACAAGTTGCGACACAATCTTGATGTGATGCATATAGAGAAGAATGTGATGGACAATATACTAAGCACACTGTTGAACTTGAAGGATAAAACGAAGGATAATTACAAGGCACGCCTTGACTTGGCGGACATGGGGATAAGGAGTGAACTCCACCTACAATGAAAAAGTGATGATCAGTATACCATACCGGCTGCATGTTTTCATATGACTTCATCGGAGATAGATGGTTTCTTGCAAGTTTTGAAGGATGTAACAGTGCCCGATGGGTATGCTTCCAATATCTCACGCCGTGTGAATATGAAAGAACGCAAGATTTCTGGTTTGAAGAGTCATGATAATCACATATTGATGCAGCAACTTTTTCCCATAGCATTACGTGGGTCTTTGCCATCTCATGTTAGTAGGCCTTTGATAAAGTTAGCTTGCTTCTTTAGACAAATTTGTTCCAAAACCCTTACGGTTTCAGATATTGTGACTAGTGAGGCAGAGATTGCAGTGACATTGTGTGAATTGGAAAAGATATTTCCTCCATCCTTCTTTACAGTGATGGTACATTTGGTCATGCACTTAGCTGCTGAAGCTAAGATTGGTGGTCGAGTGCACTACCGTTGGATGTATCCCATTGAGAGGTAAGATGTGTGTAATATTATTGATCAACTTCCAGTTTCATGTGCGTGTTCGAATTACCATTGCCAATCATTAATCTTATCATTCCTTTATAGGTACCTCTCACGTCTTAAGTCTTACGTACGAAATAGAGCTGCTCCGGAAGGGTCTATTGCTGAAGGATACATCGTAGAGGAGTGCTTAACATTCTGTTCACGGTATATGGAAGGAGTGGAAACTATATTCAATCGACCCACCAGGATGATTGAGGAGTCAACGGGGGTGGTTTCGATCATGACACTAGACAATAAAGAGTGGACCCAAGCCCATCGCTACGTTTTATTCAATTCTAAAAACATCAACCGCTTTCGTGAGTAAGTATTACATATACAAATATAATTGCACGTCAATCCAATGTACGTAAGGTCTATTAACCCTAATACAATTGCCTGCACAAGATGCACAAAAGATTGATAGAGGATGAACTTCGAAAAGGCCACAATCATAACGTTTCCGATACCATTATATATAAGCATCACATGGAGAAGTTTTGTACATGGTTTGGGGGTCACGTACGTATGACATTTTCAACTTATTAAACTTGTAACACTGTCTCAACCATGATTAACTGTACTGATATGAATTATTTTATTTTGGCCAACTGATGTTAGGTGATGTCCCTCACTGGTGCTGAGAAGGAAAGGGAGGGAGTTAGTGATACCCTTGTTGCATTGTCCAAATGGCCGTATATTTATGTAAAGCGGTTCAAGCATTATGTAATAAATGGCTTAAAATTTAGGAGTGTAAATGATGAGGGAAATAGGAAAACGCAGAATAGTGGAGTTAGTGTGGCTACTGATGGGGGCAATACTTACTATGGTATTTTAAGTGATATAATTGAGTTGAATTATTCTGACAAAATCAAACATGTGTTATTCAAGTGTAAATGGGTTCATGACCAACATAGGAGAGGATATAGGACTGATGAATTTGGGTTTCCTATGGTAAACTTTACATACTTCATACATGGTGGGGATAAAATGATGGATGAACCATACGTCTTGGCATCTCAAGCTACACAAGTTTTTTATGTGGAAGATAAAAGGCACAAGGATTGGTATGCTGTTGTCAAAACTAAAGCTAGGGACGTGTTTGATGCTGGTGTTGGTCCCCAACGTGAGGAGGATGATATATATAGTTTTTCTGAAAATGTTCCCTATAACTTAAGTAGTCATGAGGTTGTGAGTGACAACCTTCGTTGGGCTCGGGATGATCTAGAGGGAATGACAATTGATGCCTCCATCATTGCTGAAAGAGATCTTCATGGAGTAAACAATGAAGACGAGTTTATTGACGATGAGTCTGACAATGAAGATGACAACAAGGATGAGTACACCGAGGATGAGTAGTGTAATAATTTAGTAGTGTATTATGTGTTTGGATGTTACAGTTGTTAATGAAAACGTATTCATTCATGAATTAGTTGGAATGCCTCTGTGTAATATTTGTTGAATTTGTTAATTCCTCTTAATATTGTTAATTCCTTTAATTTTTACTTATGATGTATCCAATTCCTTCCCCTCTTCGCTATTGGATTTGAAATTCATTTCTTATGAACTTGGATATATGATCGTGTGGTGTTAGGGTTTCTTTTCGTTGTGGTTGTAGTGTTTGGCAAAGAGAAGCTCTTAAACTTGGATAGGGTAGTTTATATATTGTTAGATATTAAAATAAGTTATTTTACCCAAATATTGATATGGCTAGGACTGAAACCATTATTCCGAAACTAGGTTTATATCATACCATATAGATTCGAACCAACTATCATGTTAAGAAATAGGTATGGTTAGGATCGAAACTAGTATTCCAAAACTAGGCTTAGGTCATACCATAGGTTGATTTGAATCAACTATCACGATAAGAAGTAAGTATGGGGAGCTAATCCACTCGAGCCTAGTCCTAGTTCAAAAAGGAACACCTGTACAAGTGAATATACCTACCCCTCCAAATATACACACTCAAATCACCTTCGTTTTGTTCACCAATGCAATACATTGTTTGAGCTTAGCGTGTCTAATAATCGAGCTTAAGCTTGTGATTAGATTTGACTTGTTTGCAAACAAATGTTTCCAAGCAGTGTTTTTCGCAACTGTTAATATCAGTAGGCTCATCTACAGTCAAACCTAAACACACACCAAGATTGAGTTTGACAATGAGTTGGCGCGTGGATATCACTGCATCCCTTCTGCTTGTGGTCGGGGTGACCTGTTTTAATTTTTTTATACAGAGGAGTCAGTGTTGAGGTTCTTGACCCAATAAAAAAAGTGGAAAAATGAAACTGACTGTTGGTTTTGTACGCAACCTTACTCTACAAAATATACTCGCCACACTCTTCTGTAAAGCGTGTGTAGTAAACAAAGCCCTCTTCTGGGACCTGCCCAAATGGATTTTTCCACTTATGGTGATTTCTACAGTTTTACGCTCTTTTCACTGGCACCATAAATGGAAGAGCACTCATATAGAGTCTCGTAAAAATTAATAAACAAACAATGTCAATTTGAACTTTGGCCCATTTTTGTAAGTGAAAGTTTGGTTCACCCCATTAAGCTCATATTTAACCCTTTTAATTAGTTCATTGATTAATTTAGTTAGTGCTGGGCCTGCTGGCTTATAATCAGTGTACAAGTCGTGGTCAACTTTAATCCATCCAAACATGTGGGGTTGTGTTATTGATTTTCTGATTATGGAAAGACTAATATGTTATCATGTGATTATAACAGAAGAGATATGGCATTTACCAAAAAATTATATTTTGCTATTGGTGTCATAGCTGTTAAGCTTCAAAGTCATAGGATACTATAGAAGCAAAGGATTTTAAGCAAGCTCTTCCAATCCATGACTAATTATGTTTTTATTTTCACTTTGATACACTGTCATATCATGGCTTTAAAAGCATTTTATCTGTCAAGATATTTATATTAATTTATTTTTGAGGACTCATGTTTAATGTGTATATCATTTGGTGGGGACATTGTAAAAAATAAAAATTTAAAAACATAACCTCATCTTTTAAAGTAATTTTTATACAAGACTACCGTGCACTATTATGATGATTGAAGGTAAATGTTAAACAATTATTTTTACATTAATTCATCACTTTAAAGTTGTGGTGATATTAATAGAAACGTCATGTCTCTAGACTCTTTTTTCTTTTTGATAATTTGATAGCTAAAAAGAGATTTGAATTATGAACGTATTTGTTAGAAATATCAAGAAATGTAAGTTAAATTACAAAATTTTTATAATAATAGGCTCATTATTGTTGCTACATAACAGGGGGTTGATGAGAATAGACCAAAAAGACTCCCTTTCTTTTATTTATTTATTTATTTTTAGTTACAAGGCAACGACCATGACTTTCTCCTCTAAAAATCATCAAAACCCAATTTTGAAAATTTTCTCTTGGAAACATTTTCTCTTCATATTCACTAGGAGAAAAACTGTCTTTCTTTTCGGATTACGAATTTATTAGCCCTAAGGTTTTGTGTAGGGGGGTTATTAGCCCTAAGGTCTTTTTTTAGGGGGATTATCATCATAACTATAGGGTAGTTTGATCATAATTATGTCGCACTTATTTATAATGTCATTTTTGAAATGTGGATCAAATGATGTTGATTTTGCCAATTGCGTTCTTCAAATGAAGATATAGATTGACAGTGATGGTAACCAGCAAGACTATAGATTAAAGAACCCATGTATTAGGCAATTTGCTTTGCACTAAGCTCCCCTCCAATCAGCCAAGACTATTCCTATTGGCTAGAAATACCTTTTTTGTCTCCGTTTTCCGTGAAACACCCTATCTGTTCGGCATCTTTGGAATGCCCTATCATTTCTCTCTCTTTACCAAGTCTGATATTAGAAAATAATCATGGCAGTTTTTGTAAATATTTTTTGTTTTACCTAACCAACTTTATAATATGCCAATCCAAACTTTATCTTTTTTTTTGTTGGATAATTAGATTGATTAGGAAAGCGATTTGAATCTTAAATGTGTTATTTGAAAACACTAATTGAGTTATGAGACTCTTGACAATTTTAATTGAACTTAAAACTGAGAGATATAAAGCAATTTGAACCAAGCCAAGTATGCATGTGTAAGTTCTTAAAGTTCGGCTGATCAAGCTTAAATTTTCCTATCACGAATTATCTATGAACCTGATCACAAGAAAGTGAAATAGGCATGTCTTGCCAGGTTAGGTCATATAGCCTTAATTCAAATTGGGTATGTACTAAAACATGATCCCACTCCTCCATATTATTGTAAAAACAATTTCTGAACAATTACAGTACTCTCAATAAACAACATGCCAGTATTAGACATTTATAGGATCATAGTGGTCAGACTTTCGGTATTAATTAGTTTAATATGAATGCTTTTGATTAGAGTGCCTTTTCCATTTGTGCCCTACTGTTCACAATTTTGCTATAAATGGAGGATTTTTTTATTTTTTATTTTTTTCAGTTTACCAATTGAAAACCGTAATAAAGAAAAATCAACAACCAAAACCTCACCCGTTCATCAAGTAATTAGCTGTATCTAGGGACACCAGTACTCACTGCTAGCTAGGACCATATGACAAAAGCTTATATAAATGTTTTTTTTTTTTTTTTTTTGAGAAGAAAAGCTTATATAATTTTAATGTACTAATGGCATGAGGTAAGCTGATTACATCACCATGCTTAACTTGTCCTTTGATATTTATGGGCCCATTTTATTGTGTCCTTCATTAAGTCATTACCCCAATTATGTTGCATGAAACATTCCACCCTTTCTCCAAGTCTGATGGTGGATAGTACTCATCCTATAGCTGAACGAGTCCTGAATATCTTATTATTAGATATTTTTGAAAGTTGAAACCCCTATAGAAAGGGACATTCTAACCAAAGACATAAGCTGCATACATACAGATAGAAGACAGACAGCCCCTACAGCAGATGATGGAACCACAATGGGTGGAGACTAGAGAAGAAGAGAGAAACCTTTCTTTCTTCCCAAACATCATTAAAATTGATAACCCATTTATCATATGTCAAAACACTTGATTTTTTGTACCTCAGTTGCTTATAACATGCAGTACAAGCCAATTGTCTAAACCCACCAACACAAAAAAGGTGTCATTAAAAACATAGACGTCAAAAGCAAATTAAAATTTTTCTTTTTCTTTTTCTTATTTTGAATTTACATGACTTGTAGCAGATTGTAAATATACCTAAGTCTAGCTTTTTATTGGTTCATTTATGGGGGTTTTAAAATCATCTTTAATATCTTACCTTCATGATCTTAATTACCATAGGTCCTCACCCAGCTCAATTCTAACAAAAATTGCGACATTTAATATAAAGTTTTCTGCTGCCTATCTTGGTGCACACAACGTGTATATGGTTGAACTATTGTAAAGGGTGTCAGAACCCAAAAATGTTTCACTTACATTTTATGCAATTGATTGTTGTCTATAATTAACAGTTTTTTTGTTTTCTAAAGTTGTTAGACGCAGGAATGGGTAAGAAACGCCGATTGCCACTTGTAGAAGTCGGCGAAGGACCCTTGAGTTCACGACAGAGAGGGGAGGAGCTGCAAGCCGCCCATACTAGTGATGCTGGGTCAGAACCCACAGGTAGTTTACATATCTTGAAATGTAACGTTTGATATTTATTACTGTTGTAACTAATTTTTTGGTCGTTTGCTGCAGGAATGGAGAGGGACCATCCATTGACAATTGTGCAAGTTGGCCAAGGTTCATCACGCTCACGAGACATCATGCAGGAGGAGTTAAGGGCCGCCTATGATGCTGAGCACGCAAGATGGGAGGAAGGAGATGATGATGATGATGATGAGACACAGCCACCTTCTGCAGGTAGTTATTCGTACAGTGTAAATTATTCTTAGGGTAACACTTTTATGTTTGCTGTTAATGACTAAACTCTAGCCACCTATATCTTTAACCTTATGTTTATATGGTTTCAATTTTTTTAGTAGTTTTGACTTGATACATACTTTAATTATTCAAGTACAATGAAATTTACTAATTGAATGAATTAAAATTCACACAATGATCCAAAAATTTAAAATGTATAAATAAGATTAACAATTTTTTATCTCTTTTGGTTCACTAAAGTTCCTTTTTTTTTTTTTATAAAAAATAATTCAATAGGAGAAGTTAAAGATTTTGAGACATGAAGAATTTCAAACATTACTACCTCTTCCCCATCTTGCAATTGTAATAAGATACCTGATATAGCTCCCTTCTTCGAATGCGTTAAATGATGTCTCATGCTTCGTTGCGCTCTTGTGCATTAGAAATTTCAATGATTTTTAAGATTGAGTCATCTAACTGCACTTTCAGAGAAACTATGTCAGTGCTGTAAAGTAAAACGTAGAAGTTTGATGATAATGTGTAAAGTTCAAACCGTCCAAAATTCTACTAGTTGATGAATTGGTGATGCAATTTGAAGAAAATCATTTGCTTTTAACAGAGCATCAACAACCATGAGTTCTATTGCCTAACAAAGGATCACTGTCAAATTTAATTCATTAAGTGTTCAAAAACAGATGAAAGACATCTATGCTGGAACTACTATGTTGAAGTTCCACATTAACAAATGTAGTTTCCAGTCATGACCCAACTATTCAATTCTTGGATTATAACATTAGTATTCCAAACAACCTAAAGCATAGTTTCTGGCAGCAACCACAAACTTATATTGGCATGAGAAGAGAACCTACCTTATAGCCTTAAACACCTGCCAATACTCTCCCATGAAAATGAAGACAATTGAACCTTTCATTTTTAATTGAGGAGACTCAAAGCAAAGAAGCAGACAACTAAGATAGCTTAGCTCAGTTGTACATCTCCACAAGAAGAAGATATAGGGTCAACTATAAATATATATATATATATATATATATAAAAAATAGAAATTCATTAATTATTACAAACAACTGTACATTTGAGGCATTAAGCTTTGTACACAGGGTGGAGTCTCCTCCAATTACATATAAAAGCCAACAAATTTAAAGCAAATGACAGAGGATTCTAATCCATACTATCATATTCCAAAAAAATAAAACAAAAACCAAAAGGTTTAGACCATTTTTTGTGATGCTATACTATTTCTTACTTATCACCAAATTTTGTAGATGCATTACTCCTAGGTTGGTGGAATGAACAAATTTTGGTAAGTGAATTCTATTATTTATTTTACCTTGCCATTTTCTGAAGTTTCCAGTGTTTTAATAATTGATTTTGTACGTATCAGTGTAAGACTTGTGCTGATTATCAAAAATTAAAGTGCAATATTTGTGCAGAGTGCACATCAGAAATCAACTGTCATACGCTTAAAAAACTATTCCATAATTATGTTCGTTATAATGTTTTTCAACAAGCTAATAAAACCTATAAGCATATGTAAATGAGTTGATGTGCTGTAGCAAATTTTAGACTTCCTAACACAATTCTTGTTTCATTAACTCCAAATACAAATACAAATCTCCCTCTTCCCTCACTAAGCTTGAGAAACCTCTTAATTTTATTTTTCATTTTATCAGAAAAAATTTCTGAAAATATATTTTAAACTACTGCTCTTACTGCATTTTAATTAACTTTTCCCTTCTGTTTCTAAGAAAAAAAAAAAAAACACACTTTTCCCTTGTAAAAATGTGCAGTTCGCACAGTATATAAATCAGTTTTTAATTTGATGATGGATATATTTAGATCTAAACAGAAGAACAGAATTAATGTTGGGGGGACATTACCTTATGTATAATATTTTTAAAATATTTTGTTGACCCTTTGAAATAAAATTTTGAACTCCTGATCCCAAACTTAAATTTTTTAAACATTAAATGCAAAAAGCCCAACAAAAACCAATTTGATCTAAAATATAGGGGAAAAAAATAGTAAGCCCAACATCAAAAGTAGAAAATTTGTTGACCTTAAACTTCAAGAAAATTTTCTGTATGGTTCTCTGCTTTTGAATTTCTTCTTTCCTTCTTTGTATTCTGCTTTCATGTCTTGGTATTTAGCTTATGCTTCTGCTCCGTTTATCTTTCATTTTTTTTTTATGCTCTGTTGATGCTGTTTTCAAATGGGTTTTCTGGTTGGTTTCTATGAAGGGATTTTTATTGGTATCTGATGGAGTTTTCAGTGTTGGGTTTACAGGGACTATTTTTGGGTCTTCCTGAGAATTGTTAAGGGTTTGACAGTGGGGTTTTGGCTGTAGTTCCAGTGGGATTTTTCTTGGCTTATTGTAGGATATTTGTAGTGAGAGTTTTGGAGGATTTGCTGGGTTATTTTCAGTGGGGGTTGAGATTGTCGATTTTGGGGTTGATTTTATGGGTTAAAACAGGGATATTTATGGTTCTATTTGGGATTGCAAGGGCATTGTTTTTGGGTATTTTTGATGGTGTTCTTGGCTGGGAATTTGGGTGTTTCAGGGATTCTTGCAGGTTTGGTTTGTGAGAAGGTTTTGTTTGTGTATTTTCTGGGTTTTGATAGTTTTTGTAGCGTGTCTGGGAGTTTGGGTGTTTCTCTGTGGAGAGGGTAGAGACGTGTGAAAAATATTTAGGAAACTTGATTTGCATGGGAGGCCTTACTTATTTTTTAGTAAAAGATGGTGAGGTCGCGTGGGATGGGAGATCGCTTTTTCTTTGGCACTTGGCCAGCTTGCAATTTGTTGAGGGTATGGAAAATATTTGGTTGTGCATGGAACCAAATTGGCTGTGCAAACTTGGGGGTAAGGACATAATTTGTTAAATCTTCTCCTCGATGGGTTCTACAAGAAGTGAGATTTAGGGAAATGATCCAATTAAGTACCACCACTTGACATAATTAGGGACCAAATCGATTTCAAATGTGCACTTCTTTAAGCAATTAATAAAAAGCAAAGCCTAAAATGGTGATGACCCGATTTAATAGAATTGGACTTGTTCCTTGGAAAAGTAAATGAATTTCTAAGGAACAGAAACTCCAATGAAATTGGACTCAATAAATATAGTGGCACACATTTCATGCAAAATCAAGTAATACTAAGAAGGGAAATGGTAATGAGTGTCCTTAAGTAAATTTTACTAAACTTCTTTGGAGTTTGGGTTAATATTCCTAACTCCATTTAGCACAGTTACTTTTATCTCATATTCTGTTCATTGTAGATGTGTAACATCCTTGTCATCAGAGAAAAAACAAAAAGAAAAGAGGGGGTCAAGTCAGATTTTTAGTTCACACGTCCCCCCCACCTAACACCAGTCCCCATCACTCATTTTCACCCACCTCTCTTCTCTCTATTGGCTGGCTGCCTCTATTAGGGTCTTTCATTTTCTTTCTTTTATCTTTACTTAAACACACACACACACACACTCACTTCCACACTCACCCACCGGCCTCCACTCCAAAGTATTCAATCCTCACCATCATTTTTTCAACAAGATCACTGGAAAAATACTTAGGAACCCCAAAGCATCTTCATCACTTTATTTGAGGTAAAAGTTCTAATTTCTTTTGATGGGTATTATGTTTTTGTTTGAGGTTATTTTACC
Organism: Quercus lobata; assembly: GCF_001633185.2. NCBI lineage: Eukaryota > Viridiplantae > Streptophyta > Magnoliopsida > Fagales > Fagaceae > Quercus > Quercus lobata. Next base: position 92,656,292 of record NC_044907.1, on the reverse strand, counting down.
CAAGCTGTAATAATGATATTCATGTGATTTACGAGCTTTGGAAATGATATTCAACTTGGCTGTGCATGTACATGACACTGGCAGTAATGGTGTTACCAATATTATAGGTATTATGGTTGAATTATATGCAACTTACATATATTTTTTGGATAAAAACAGTTTTTTATTTTTGAAAGGGATAAAAACACCATAGTTGATAGAGACATCGACTTATTTGTTATTATCAGTTTCTTTAAGTATCAAAATGTCCACATTTACAAAGATCACATATATCATGTTAGTTGAGCACTTGAGCTATATACAGTGACTTTTCTGTAATTGTGAACTTTGAAATTTCATTCTCTCTAATAATGGTTTACTATATGCAGACGATTTGGTCCAAGAAACCGCACCATCCAATGATGGGCGTGCAGAAGATGCAGTTCGGGAAACCCCAATATCCAATAATATAAATAAAAGACGTGGAATAACGCTAATGCAGCGAATATGGGCTCTTCCACCGAACAAGAAACTTGTATGTGGGTTAAATGGGAGCATGCAACCGGTTGGGGAAAGCGGGCAAACATTCAAAAGGTGGTTGGGCACCTTATGCATCTGCCGCAACTATTGCCCACTTATGCCTGCTACTTGGACGCATGTCGACCGTAAATGCAAAGAAGACGCCTGGGTAGAGATAGAGGTTGTATCAAATTAAGCTACTTTTAATTGTTATGTATAGTCGTGTATGTGCTAAATGACATTTTCAGTAGGGTGAATTATTGCACTATGCTAACTCAATTTTTGCATTTCAGAAAAAGTGGATCATTGACCCAGATATTATCAAACCAGCAAATCAAATGAACTGGGCAATGCACTTGTTAGGGGAGTTGAGAAGGAATCGAAGGAGTAAGTTAAAAAAAAAAATGCTACCCAAAAGATGCGTTAATAGAAGATGTTTATCTCAAAAAACCATCTTGGGCTGACGAGCAGGACTACCGCGCACTAGTTGACTATTGGTTTGCCGGCAAAACGAAGGTTGCACTATTTTCTTGCTCTATTATCTTTTACTGGTAATATACATATGATGTAGAAATGTCTATACCGAGTACAGTGTTTTAACTGATTTGTTTGTTTTAATTTGTTGGCGGGAATGTGTAAAGGAATTAACGGATACGAACAAGAGAAGTCGTTCGTTTCAGACGGATATAGCGAGGACAGGGCCTATAAGTTTTGCACAAACTGCTGACAATATGGTAAGAAATGCATTATGCAACAACATTCACAGTTTTAATGCTCTACTATTTTAATTGAACTTGTGACATATTGGTGGTATCAATAAATTCTCGTTGTATTTATTTATTTATTTTGTTCTTGAAAGAACATGGTCGATTCGAATTCATGAAAATTAAAATAGATTTTGTCGGCGTGAGTTTAGCATTGAGGAAGGGCTTGCATGGAGATGACAGTAATGGTGGCAATAACCAACATTGTCGTAGGGTCCAAACTAAGCAATCCACAATTTCATTACTATAATAATATAAACTTCTTGGTTTAGAAATAATCAATATTACAAAATCACAAAAGAGTTTCCGTACATATTGTTTGGTTGAATTAAAATTATTATGTGTGATGAATCTGAAGAGTTTGAAGAAACTAGTTTACTGAACATATGCACAGTGTTGGGGTAAGGAAGACTTGGCTTTTTTGCATGTTTATGATTGTTAATAGACATTTCTTGTGATATTTCCTGTTTTTGATTAGAGATTTCATTAATATTTATGTTTGCCACTTTGTTAGCAAGAGTTTGGTTTGGTATATAGCAATTGGGATGCATATAGGCAGGGGGTTGTAGCTGCGTTTAAAACGTGGCTATAGAGTAATTGTAAAAATAGTTAGGGGGTTGTAGCTGCGTTTAAAACATGGCTATAGACAAATTCTAAAAATAGTTAGGGGGTTTTAGCCGCGTTTTAAACGTGGCTATAGGTAACAGATATAACCACATTTAAGAAACGTGGCTATAGTTGTGGCATTGTAGCCGCGTTTTAAATGTGGCGAAAATGTCTTCAAAGCTGTCAACAAGGGTGCTATGGCCACACTTTTTCAAACGTTACCTTTTATAAAATGGCTATTTTATTAAATCAAAGGGCAAGAGGGTTGGTACCAAATTCCATTTGCTATGTTTGGTTGTCGATTCTCGCTTCATATCACCAACATAAATTTTCACTATTGTAATGAGACTGTTGAATATGATGTAGGCAAAAGAAAGCGGCCAATCAGTGGAGCGTGCAGATGTTTTCATAAAAGCATACTGCACGAAAGATGGGACTCCTATTAGTAATGAAGTGCGAGACAAGATTGTAAGCCTATATCATAACCTATTTATTTTCTAATTTGTGCGTGAAATGTTTATAGCAAATAATATGTTATTTGGTTCTTATATGAAAACAGGAGAAAATGAAAGCAATTTTAGACAACGGGGGCAAACTAGTAGGAGACCATCGCGATGGAATTCTCTGGGCAAAAGATGATGCGTTCGCTCAAGTGATGGGCAAAGAACATTCTGGACGTGTCCGTGGGGTCGGTTTTGGACCAACCCCATCAGGAAGAAGTGGGTCCAACCTTCCATGTGTGCCTGGGCCGTCGTCCACTGAAACGGCCCAACGAATGACTGCATTGGAAAATTCGATGAGGGACCAACTTGCTGACTCAGAGCAAAGGCATCAGCAGCAACTGGCCGAAGCACTGGCCGAAGCAAAGCGGGAGTCAGATGCACGGCATAAGCAGCAACTAGCCGAAGCACTGGCCGAAGCAAAGCGGGAGTCAGATGCACGGCATGAGCAGCAACTGGCCGAAGCAATGCGCGAATCAGAAAGACGGCATCAGCAGCAGCTGGACGAAACAAAGCGGGAAATGGGTGAGGCAAAGCGGAGAATGGATGAAATGGTAGCCTTCTTACAAAAGAATGTCATCTCAAGTTTAAGCGGTTATTCAGGTAATACAAAGTTAGCGTTTAATGGCCATAAAACTTGCGTGTTTATTGCAATATTATGTGCTACTAATGTTGCGTATATAATATTTTCAGGTAATAGCGCTACATCATAGTGAGGACTCTTCGTGGACTCTTCATGTATAATTGGTTGGATATTTGGAATATTGTAACTTCGTGGATATTGAAAATATTGTAAACATGATTGTAATATTGTGTCAAATATTGTAACTTCGTGGACTCTTCATGTATAGTTGTTTGGAATATTGAAAATTAATGCTTGAGAAAATTCTTATTAGAGAAAATTAATGCTTGGAAGTCTGGGTTGTTATTAGAGATATTTTGTTGAAATTTTGTATGTTTGACAGGTTTGTAAAAATCTGCCCAGAAAAAGGAAATAAGAAGGAAAAAAAAAAATACTATAGCCACGTTTTTAAAACGTTAAAAACGTGGCTATAGACCAATTCATAATAAGAATTCGGGGGGCTTAAGCCGCACTTAAAACGCGGCCTAAGGTTGTAATTTTGGGCCGCGTTTTAAACGCAGCCCAAGGTTGAACCTTAGGCCACGTTTAAAACGCAGCCCAAGGTTGAACCTTAGGCCGCGTTTAAAAAGTGCGGCCTAAGACCTGAACCTTAGGCCACGGTTAAAACGCGGCTTAAACGAGTGTAACAGGCCATCACAATGGGAGGTATGGCCGCACTTTTTAAATGCGGCCTAAGGATCAACCTTAAGCTGCGTTTTAAACGTGGCCTAAGGTAAAGGCTTAGGCCGCGTTTAAAACGCGGCCTATGGTAAAGGCTTAGGCCGCGTTTAAAACGCGGCCTAAGCCCGTACCCTTAGGCCGCGTTTTAAACGAGGCTATAGGACCAGGGCTTGGGCCGCGGTTAAAAAGTGCGGCCATAGGACCATCAGTCCTATAGTCACGGGTTTTAGGCCTCATTACAAACCGTGGCCTAAAAAAACGTGGCTATAGGCTATAGCCACGTTTTTTTGCGATATAGCCGCGTTTTAAAAACGCGGCCAGAGGACCTTTTTTTTGTAGTGCAAGCACAATGCGATCAAGCAAAATGAAACGAGAAATAAACCATGACTTGACCAAACAGACAATCATTATAAAATAGTGACCACAATACTCATTCACACTTGGAATAAACATCCAAACATACAAGCCAATAAGCTCAATGCGAGTCACTTACATGCCCAACACTCAACCAATGCGCAATACATAAAGTATATACATCTAGGAACAAAATCCTATAAGGGCACAAGAGTGGGAATACTTAAAGAAAATGCATAAAATTTAGCTTGAAGTATTAGACAACATAACATAAAGGCTACATAAGCATGGTACAAACCATAAAAGCCTACAAACATATGGAAACAAACCCTAAAAGCTTACAAAAGTAACATGGGTACAAACCACAAAATACTGAATATAAACTTAAACAATATAAACTAAAAGTGCTTAAAGTTTCTCTCCTTCAAAATGATGAGAAGCTGTGACGCACTAAGAATATATATACTTGTAACCTGAAATACTTGCACAAAACACATTAGACCCTCAAGGTAAAGCAAGTAATAAAATGACAAATATAATGTAATAAGTAAATTGTGATCAAGTAAACATGATATGAAACATGTGAGCAACTTGATCATACACCAAACCAGTTATATAAAAATGACTACAATGATCACATAGTAAAGTAAATGATCATCTGAATATGCATTCAATGAAGCACAATAGCATAAAGAAGTATACATGTCTAATACACAAACATGATGCAATACAAGAAAACAAATATAAAGAGAAACAAACAAAACAAAGTTTTCTTATTAACTCAATGTCTTCTCTCCCTTGGTATATGCATCTTCCCTATGAAATATCTTTCCCCCTACAAATGTGCATGAGAAATAGAATTTCTCCTTCTAAAGATATGCACAAAAGTTATATAGAAATGACAAAACACTCCGGTATACTCTCTAGAGTATACTCTTCCCCTTTTTGTCAGGAATAGACAAAGGGTCAAGGAGAAACGAGGGTAAGAGATGAAGGTATGAACAATGATAATGATGTATGAAGGGTGCGAGATGAATAAGAAAATGAAGTTCAAACCTAAGACAAAGTAAAATGCTACAAAGCATAAGGTAAACATGACAACCTAGGATGAAGAAGTAAGGTATAGACCAATGCATGACAAGGGTAGTAAAGGTGTGTGCAAGAGGTGGGTATGACCAATGCATGACCAATACATGGAAAATGCACATGTGGAGAAAGGTGTGTTAAACACACAACCAATGAACCAAACATGTTCCTAATGAGAAAACATGAGAAACTCCAAAGTTTGGTACTCATCGGAGTCTAAACAAGCGAGAAAATGCTTAAAAGATATTTTATCAAACACCCAGCATGCACACTATGAAAAACAATATAAAACAATGCATAAACATTATAAAACTCCACCCTTAATATATGTTCTTTTTGCCACAAGGGGCCAACATCCAATGCAAATCAATAAAAGAAACCAATCCCATGAAAATTTTTTGACAAAAATTAAGTTTTCCCAACCTCTATGATAAAAATCTCAACCAAGAGCACAAAACTCTCCAAAACATAATCTAAGGATCAAAATTAATGAAAAGAGTTTATGATTACCTTAGAGATGTTAATGGAATGAAAAATCATTCAAATTGATTGGGTTTTGATGTAAAAATATTGAAAGAGGGGTTTAAAAGAGGATGGGAGAGGTTTAAAACAGGTTTCCCATGAAAAAGCTCTTTAAAAAGTTGATTCTGGGCATTTCGCGACTAGCGAGTCACGAATGAGTCACCAAGACATTCTGTGTAAACTCACAGCTTGAACTCGCGACTTACAAGTCGCCAAAACAAGTAGCCAAAACTTGCAGATTGCTGGCTACTAGCGTAAGTAGCTAGAATGAGTAGTTAAAAATTCTGACACTTGTATTTCAACATAGAACATGCTTAAACAATGAAAAACAAAATAAGCATAAAACATGAATACAAAGAGTGATAAAAATCACTTCCAAAAATATATAAAATGATCAAAAATCTTTTTGGATTAATTCATATATGATTGAGCACACACACATCACATTTAGACAAGTACAATCTAACAAATGAATAAAACATTCATTGAATATTAGGCATACGTGTTGTGTATGTATCAAATGTGGAATAGTCTTTAATTTAGAGTGAAGCTTCAATGATCAATTCCATCAAGTCATACACAACTAGTACTAAGTCAAGTGGTCTATCTCAATTATAGAAATGAACATATATGACCTCCCACATGAAAATGATTACATACGATGAAGCTTTTCATTTGGCTTCTTTATAATTCATAACATTTGATCATTTTGAATCAATAAATCTCATTTTGAGATCGATGCTTGAAATTTATGATATTTCAATTTGATGAACAAGCCTTTGGTTTTTTGGGCATCATACATTTTCATATAAGTCGCTTTCCCTTTTTCCTGGTCAAATATTAGTATGTGCGACGGCTTTTGCAGCTCATTATCTCTTTTCATTTTGAGATTTACATTTATTAAACTCTTTAAGCAGAACCAATAAAAGGTGTAGGAAGATATATAGACACAAGTCTATGCAAGTATCAAGACTATTGACCAATCATTCATGACAAGCTTAAAGATTGATTTACAATAATCACACATAGATTTCAAGATTTTTCCCACAAAGAAATAAGTGCATAAAGAACAGGCTAAGCTCTAAATGCATAAAGCCATTTGTACGAAGGTACAAAGAAAAACTTACATGTGATATGTGCTCAAACATATACAATCAAATTTTTTGAATTTTGCACTTTTTATATGGTTTTGGATTTATACTCACACAAAACTAAAACAAAAATATAAGATCAAATACAAAAACAATCAAAACAATGCATATAAAGAGATGCATGATGCACAAATGCATGACAATGAAGCATCTAATGCATGAAGGGTCCTACAAAGATCGAAAGAATTAGATCAATGACCAAAAGAACAAAAACTCAACTATAGGAACCCTTCCTCATCCAAACACAACGATTTTTTGGAATGAACGTCTTATGAGAAGTGAGATGAGGGTTGGAAGAATGAGAACCGAAGATGCACATAGACAAGGAGTTAAAAGCATCAAACACTTTATTTAATAACATGTTGTTTTCACTCAAATCTGGTTTACCCTTTTTAGCATAGCTTCCAAGAAGCTTAAGTTTCTCTTTTCTTTTAATTCTTTTAAAAACATGAAACTTAGAGCATTGAGGTCTTAGATGACCAAAGGCACCACAATGATGATAAACAATGTGTTTAGGTCTACTAGGCTTTTTGGGAAGGGATCTAGCAACATGGTTTTGTTCCCTCTTCAACTTATGACATTGAGATCTTATATGACCAATCACACCACAATGGTGGCAAGTTGAAACAAACTTAAATCCATCCAAAACCTTAGGTTGAGACCTAAACAGAGGATTTAACTTAACAACCTTTCTCTCCACCTTTTGATTTCTTTTATGTGGAGGAATGTACATTGATTTATCCTTTGACGTAGAACACACAATAGGCAGAAAATTGGGTACCATAACATGATTGCAACAAATATTTTCATCATTTTTAACAATAGGTTCAACAATCAAACACTTAGCATGCATCTTAAGAGATTCATTTTTACATTTTAACTCATCAACAAATTTATTAGACAAAACAAGTTTAGTATCTAAATCCATATTCAAACATTCAAACTCTTTCAGCTTTTTAATAGAATTTTCAGCAAGTTTCTTATATTTTTCAACCAATTTGTTGGATTCATTGAGCTTAGCAATAAAATTATCATTTTCACAAAATAACTTGCCCAAATCCTTATTAAACTTCTTAGTCTTTTTCTTCAAGAGTTTAATGTTAGGAATATCAACGATATCCAAAGATTCATGTAACATAGTATTACAATCATGAGGATTATCACTCATAGAGGCATTTTCACAAACACATGGCATGTTACATTCATCATTAACCAAATCATACAAATAAAGAGGCATACAAAGCACTATCCATGGCAAATAAACACAAGGGGTCAAGGATCACAATTAGGTATTTAAATCACAACAAGTGTACCCGCTCTGATACCAATTGAAAGTTCAATTAGCGTATAAAACACTATGAACCTTTAGACCTCCAATTAATAAATTATCAATTCAAGCTTAATATCAAACAATTAATGTGTAGAATATAAACATAAACTTAATACAAAATTGATAAACAATCTAAACTAAATAAAATCACATCCACAACAGAAATTAAATGGTAAAGATTAAGGGAAGAGAAATGCAAATACGAGGACAATACAACAATGTGTTATCGAAGAGGAAACTGAAGCCCTCACTGTAAAACCTCTCCGCCACCCTCCAAGCGGTAAATAATCCACTAAAGAATGCAGTTGGGATACATGAACAGCAGAAAACCCTCCAAGCCTAATCTACCCAGTGTACCTAAGCCCTCCAAGTTCCTACTTTAACGAGATTGCGCCGAACCTTTATCTTCTTTAACTTACCAGATTCCTCTATAAACCGTACATCAACTAATATGAAATTGGTGTCTTCCTAACTACTTCCCAAAGTACCAAATGATATTTTCACAGATATGGGTATGGTGAGAAAAGATTTTGGTAATGTACCTCTCAAGGATGTAACAATGGAAAGGAAGGGAGTAGAGGAATTTGAAGAGTCTCTATGTGAAGATTGGGAATAAGTCAATCTTGTTTTTCTCTAAGATTTATCTCTCAAAATTTTCTCTAGAAGCTTTCTACATTTCGTGGGTATAAGGGTCTATATATAGTGGGGTGAGAAATGAATGTGAAGAGTTAGTTTTTCCCAAACAGGGTAGTCTGGCGACTTAGCCTCGCAACTGGACTAACTTGCGAGTTCAAGCTGCGAGCTAACGGCCTGGCTAGCCTAGGATTTTTGTCTTGTAGTGCAATAACTGGCATGACTCTTCAACTCCCCTACATGCTTCACACGTGTGCCAACTTTGGTAGCTTGCCAATGGCGAGTCACCCACGAGTTCCAATCGCGAGTCTCTGCATCCTTGCACAATCTTAAGCATTTCTTCACACTCTCTCATTCACTACCCTTACATGATTCCCACCTAAATACATGGTTATTAATTGCTAAAATACAAGCAAAATTGGTATGGAATAAAGCCAGTAAGATGGTTGATAAAATTCAACCTTACAAATACATCAAAAAGTGTTAGGTTCTAAAAACTTAGGAACTTATGTATTTAGAACTCTAATGTGTATTGTTGACAAACCATGATCAAAATAAGTTGTTTAGTCTTGTTTAGACTTGCTCAAAGTTGTGTCATTTATGTAAAGCTGGATTCAAGCTGATGCAGAATCAAATGTCCATTTCGGCCTGGCTCAATCGATCGAAGTTTAGGCTTGATCAATCGAAAATCATGTAGATTGCGTTTTTCTGCAAATTCCAACTCAGCTCTAGTTCATTTAAAATGTTTAGGGTTTTGTGTTTTTGCCTTAGGTATATAAGGCAAACCCTAACCACGTTTTAGTGTTGCTCATATTGCTGTTTGTGTAAATCTCTTGTGAGATCTGTGAAGAGCTTTCCGTCACACAAGTTTAGGATTATCAAGAAGAAGATTCGTTCAAGAACTTGATGATCATTCAGTTGCTGCCATAGAAGTTTAAAGAAACACAAGCGAGTGTACTTGTACTTGCTGGAGAATCCAAGAAAGAAGGAGTTCGTGGTCTCGGAGCTTGCATGTGGTCGTGTCAGTAAGTTTCTACTGGTGGGTAGCAATAGAATTTTAACGGTCTAAGTCCTATTGTAAAACTTCGATTCTTTCATAGTGGATTCAAGTTTACCTTGAGGATAGCTAGGTTAAATCCTCCCCAGGTTTTTACCGATTTGGTTTCCTAGGTCATCATATCATTGTGTTATTTATCTTTTCACTGCTTTGCATGATATGATTATTTAATTGTAATAACCTAGATCTGGAATTGGATTAAGTAATAACTTGGCTAATTAACTAAGTTAATTCAATTGTATTTTAAGGGGTCTAAAAACTCACAAAAAAGTTAGGTGTGTAAACTATTTATTCATATATTCCAGCATATTTAACATAGTATATCAAAACTAATATTTAATATAGTATCAGAGCCAAACTTTATTCTTGGCCTCTAAAGTCGCAGCCTCCAACTTCAGATATATACTCAACGCTTGTTAAACTCTACCCAATCCAACAAGATTCCAACCGTATCTGCTGCTGCCTTCACGCCTCCACAAATCCTCCCACACAGCCACCGGTCACTACCTCCCGGCCGATGAAGTCCCTCAGTCGTCATAAATCACCCTCACAACCAAAAAATTCGGCCTCTTTACAACATCTCACGTGCCCCCCACACTCCTCCAAAGGTTTGGGATGTGCCACTGCAGGATTCATGTGCTTCCACGGGCCTTCAACTGCCTTCACACGCTTCCATGCGCCAATCCTTCATGCTCACGCACATTTCTGGATCAATGCCATCATTATGACGTCATCTATGCCACGTCATCTGCACCATGCAAGCCTCACCATGTCAGCTCTACATCATCCATCCCAGAAATTGTTTAATCCTTTTGGAAGTAGCAAGTAAGCTTCTTGTTTTGACCACTGGAACTTTAGTTGACGGAAAAGATATTCCCCATTTGAAAAATGGAATTAGGAATTTTGGCTTGGTGTTGAGAACTTTACTGGGCATTTAGGTTACATTGGACCCACCTGATGATGAATAGTGAGCATTTGGACCTTATCTGTAATGGTGATGGGGATCTTTCAACTTTTGGATAACATGTAATACTAAAATCTTGGTAAAGATATTTGGAGTTAAAGACCATTTTCAAGCTTGTTTTTAACTCTTTAGAACCTCTTCAATATGTCACAAGTTGTTACTTAGTCTGACATATGTTAGAAGAGTGGTGTTTATCACATAGACACTTTCTCTCAAACTTCTCTCAAGTTCCAAAGTTAATAGGATAATCTATATGGCAGTTTGAAATCATGACTTCAATTTATTTCTTGCATGTCTAAGTTTGAATGAAAGAGTGTGTGTAATAGCATTTACCCACATATGTCTCTCAAATTTTAAAGTTAATAAAAAAATCTATATGGCCCCCTGTGGGGTTAGTTGAGCTAGTTAGGCCCTAAAAAGTATCCAGAGATCATCAAGCCCTAATAATTTGTCTTTAACAAATTAAGTTTGGCAACAAACTTAGTGGTTACCATTTTTCTAAAAACAAGAAAAAAAAAATTAGTTGTTGCCTATACTAGACAAATCTACTTTTGGTTACATTTCCTTCTTATAAACTCTATGTTTGCAAAATTTCCAAAAAATAAAAAACTAATAATTATGTAATCAATTAAATGTTTAAATTTCAAATCTTTATAGTAAAAATTATGAACCAAAAATAAGTTTATAGATCAAATAGTAAATAACATTCAATCAACATGAAATTTAACACGCGTGCTAAGAACATAAAAATCTATGATTAGATTTTCAAAATATATATATGTAATCATATTAATTTTTTAATAAATATTTATAATAAAAGGTTGAAATATGTCACGTTATCACTCCAATAACATGGCAGCGAAATAATGCTTTCTAAAATAAACTCAAACTTATTCAAGTTAATTCCATTAAACAAAATAATTGACAAAAGGAAAGAACCCAAAAAATTGTCTTATGAGATACCATTTGATCTCCATACAATGGCCAATCTTCACCTTCATATTCTTAGTAAACACTAAAAAAATAATTAACCTGGGAAAAGCAATTCACACTGAAAAAATAAATTTAAAAAAAAAAAAAAAAAAAAAAAAAAAAAAAAAAAAATACCCCGCCCGGAAAATTTTTGGGATAATTAAATATCCACCTTAAATGATGTGGACCAAAACTCCATCCAGCCTTTTATGATTTTTTTTTTTTTTTTTTTGCTATCAAACTCTTTTTCTTTTGGTCTTGTTTACTTGTTTGCTTTCTTATTGATCATATGGGTTTAGTTTGACTTTTTAATTATTTGGCAGTCCATAGTGGTAATTTTGCTTTTTGCTTTTTCCTCCATTTATTTTGGTTCATCATAATTAAAATAATAAATAAATAAATAAAAGAGCTAACATCTTGAACCTTGCTAAGATAACCATAAAAGAATTTTGCAGCAGTAATATTGCAGCCTGAAAAGCTGTTGCAATAGCCCTTTTTTTTTTTTAAGGGAATTCAACATACTTGACAATAGGAAGTCTTAGACAGTCATTTCAAGTCATGCGGCAGAATGTCACAAATGATCAATGGATATATTTGTTATTAGTAATAAACAAAATACAACACAAAATTTAGGTAAAAATATCATAAATGAGCAAGAAATTTACCAAAAATAGTTAAAAGATAATAAATAGATACAATTGCAAGGTAACAACGATGTTCAATTTTGCAAGACAACAAATCTCGATAATGAACATCAAAATTTTAGAATTTAGAAGAAAATAAAAATAATAATGAAATGTCACCAAGGATCACAATGGAAATGACATTTGGTCTATTAGGATCCCCTCTGTTTAAAATGGACCTATGCTAAACTTGTTATACACTTTTTGACTGATAGTATCAGTTTATTAGAATTCTCTCCATTTGAAATGGATCCATTTCATAGTTCAAATTAAATATTATAAATAAGATGGTTTATCTAGTGTTACATCATTTAAGATTAACATCATTTAAAATTTTAAATGATGGGACATTCGTATGATTTTTAACTGTATATAAAAAAAATTTAAAAAAAAAAAAAAAAACACTATTTCCATTTCAAGTGAAATGGAAAAGGCATCTAATCCACTCATGATTTCTATGCTTCTATTGTTAATTGCAAATTGTAAGGTTGAATTTATTCAACCATCTAATTGGCTTTATTCCGTGCCAAATTTGCTTGTAATTCAGCATTTAGTAACCCTGTATTTAGGTGAGTTTGATGTAAGGGTAGTGAGTGAGTTAGAGTGAAGATTGCTCAAGAGTGTGCAAGAAAACAGAGACTCGCGGCTGGGACTCGCGGGTGACTCGCGGCTGCAAGCCGCCAGAAGCAGCACACGTGCCAAGCATGCTGGAAGATGAACAGTCATGCTAGCTGGAGCACTACAGGACAAAACAGGACAACTGGCCATACGGTTATCTCGCGACTGGATCTCGCGACTTAGTCAAGCCGCGAGGTCAAGCCGCGAGCCACCCCTGTTTTGTAAAACCTGACGTTTCACATTCCTCTCCCACTCCAGTATAAATACCCCTATTACCCACGATTGAAAGAGAGCTTCCAGAGAGAATTTTGAGAGAGAAACCCTAAAGAAAAACCAGATTGTTTCACCCACAATCTCTACCTTAGAATCTCTTCAAATTCCTCAACTCTCTTCCTCTCCATTGCTAAATCCTTGAGAGGCATTATACCAAACCTGGTTCTCACCATCATCATCACTGTGAGACAGTCGTTTGGATTTCTGGGAAGCAGTTAGGAAGGAACCAATCTTCATTGGTTGATGCTACGGTCTAGTAGCGGAATCCGGGAAGCTAGAAAAGAAAAAAGTTCGGCGCAACCTCGTTGGAGCAAGAAGCTTGGAGGGCTTAGGTGCACTGGGTAGATTAGGCTTGGAGGGTCTATTGCTGTCCTTGTATCCCAACTGTATTTTCTAGTGAATTGATTACCGCTTGGAGGGCGGCGGAGAGGTTTTACGTCGAGGGCTTCGGTTTCCTCTTCGATAACACATCGCGTGTTGTCTTTGTGTTTGCATCTTCCTTCCTCTCTATCTTTGCCTTTTATTTATCTGCTGTGGACTTTAATCTGTTATGGCTTAGATAGTATTTAATCAATTTCGTATCATAGCATATGTTAAGTTTCCGCACACTAGTTGTTTGACATATTGTTTGAATTGATTAAGTTGTAATTTGGGGGTCTAAACGTTCAAAGGTGTTTTGTACACGTTTTTGAACTTTCAATTGGTATCAGAGCGGGTACACTTATATTGGTTTCATTACCATTGTGTGATCCTTGACTCCCTTTTGAGATGGATAGGTCTCAATCCCTAAATGCACCTCCATATTTTGATGGTAGTAATTATGCTTTTTGGAAGGTTCGCATGAGAGCTTTTCTGTGTTCTATTGATGAATCCGTTTGGGATGCTGTTGAGATTGGTTGGACCAAACCTGAGGCAGCCAAATCCACATGGGATAAGGCAGCACTTGCTGCATCTAATGCTAACAGTAAAGCACTCAATGCTATTTTCTGTGGTGTGTCTCCAGATGAATTTCACAGGATTTCTCATATTACCGTGGCCAAAGAAGCATGGGAGATTTTGGAAACTACCTATGAAGGCACGAAGAAAGTGAAAGACACCAAGTTACAAATGCTGACCACTTGGTTTGAGAAGCTCAAAATGAGTGAGGATGAGTCTTTTGACTCTTTCTATGGGAAGTTAAATGAAGTGGTTGTCAGCAAGTTCAACTTGGGGGAGAAAACGGAGGACTCAAAGATTGTAAGGAAGATCCTTCGATCATTGCCGGAAAGTTTTCGAGCTAAAGTGACAGCAATTGAAGAGAGCAAGGACCTCGATGACATCAAAGTGCAGGAGCTGGTTGGTTCTCTGCAGACTTATGAGATGTCGCTGCCAAATCAACGGAAGAGTAAATCTCTTGCTCTAAAGACCATTAATGAAAAGGTGGAAGATCAAGACTCATCGGAAGAAGATGTGGTTGACAAAGATGTTGCATACCTTGTCAAAAATTTCAAAAAGTTTTTGAAATTCAAAAATAATGGCAAATTTGATGATAAAAGAAAATTCCAAAGTTTTGGAAGGGAGAAAAGGGAATTCAAAAGGAAAGATGGAAAAGAATCCCAACCTACACAAGGTGTCACTTGTTTCGAATGTAATGGGCATGGACACTTTAAGAAGGAATGTCCGAATTATTTGAAATCGAAAGGTAAAGTGTATGCCACGACCTTGAGTGACTCGGATTCGTCTGACTCAGAATCTGAAGAGAGCTGTGATGGAGAGGGGAACTATTCGGCTTTTATGACTATTGCTCATGTTGAGTCTTCAGATGAGCTGAATCTGCTTGTGCAAGACCTTGGAGAACATAGTGATGATGAATCACTAGGAATTGTTGAAGAATCAGATGCTGAAGAAGATGGAAGCACAGCAAATCTTCAGGAGAATTATAACTCACTCTTGGAGAAGTCCGGGGAATACACAAGGGTAGCCAAGGCTGCTGTGAGAAAAATGAAGAAGGCTGAGGAGGACTACAAAAGTCTCCTAATCCGATATAGGGAGGCCAAATGTGAGATAGAAACTCTGAACGGTGAGTTGTCCGAAGCTTACACAAAAGTAAGATTTCTTGAGAGTGAGGTTGTGCAAGCAAATGCTAAAGTAGAGAGGGTCACCACCAAGAAGCTAGATGATGTTATCTCATCTCAAAAGAGCTTTTCAGACAAATCCGGATTGGGATATACCGGAGGAGGTAGTTCGTCTGGAAATGTCACTAAAGAAGTGAAGTTTGTAAAGGCCAAATATCCAGTTGTAGCTAACCTTATTGGTGAGAAGCTCGAGGTGAAGGAAAAGAAGAATTTGGTGAACCAACGGATGTTAAATCCCCGTAATCAGTCTGTGGGCAGGTCTGAATCTCGTGCCAAGTCACGTCCTCGACCACAAAGAGGTCCTAGAGGAACTTATGTGTGCCACTATTGCGGACTTCAAGGGCATACTCGACCAAATTGCCAAAAGCTGAGAGCAAAGAATAGTGCAACTCCTCAAAGGTCAGGAGGACCTAGAAATGATAGAAGAATTTGGGCTGGAGATCAATCTAGAGATCAGAATGGTGATCCCGGAATGATGAACGTGATGAAGATGATTGGTGCATTCACCAACTGCTTGGAAAGCTTCTCACGAAGGTTTGAAAGCCCTAACTCCCGTACCCAATCCTATAAGGAAATCACCCCAAACGCAAGTGACGTGAGGGTGAATAAGGGTACTCATGCATAAGCATTAAAACATGTCCATGCATTAATACTTCCTATGCTTTGTGACTATGTTTGTTTGTTTTGCTTGCTATTTTTGCTGTTGGTTGTTTGTTTGTCTACTTGTACATATCTTTAATTTTGTCTTATCAATCTTTTTGTTTCTTGTGTCAAAAATCCAAAAATCACATAAAAAATTAGAAAATCAAAAAGCTTGATTGACTTTGTTGAGTTTTTGTCTCAAAACTTGTTTTGCCTTGTACCTTTGTGCTAATGGCTTTGTGCATTTTCGAGCATTGCTTGTTTCTTTGCACTTATATCTATGTGGGAGAAATCTTGAATTCTTTGTGATTGTTGTAAATAGATCTTCAAACTTGTCATGAATGATTAGTGGATGGTTTTGTTGATCTTGAGACTTGCATAGACTTGTGTCTATATATCTTCCCACTCTTTATTTTTGTTTTGCCAAAAAAGAGCTCACCAAATGTAAATCTCCAAATGAAAAGAGATATTGAGCTGCAAAAGCCTGTCGCACATTCTAGTATTTGACTAGGAAAAAGGGTAAGCGACTTTATATTGAAGTGAAGGTTTATTCAAAAAGCCAAAGGCTTATTCATTAAAGTGAAATATCTAATATCACTCTCACAATGAGAGGTGATTGACTCAAAAGATCAAAAAGATCAAATGTTATGATTGAAAGTGGAGTCAAATGTAAAGCTCCAAATCATGTTATCAAGTTTTGTGGGAAGTCATATATACATATTTCTATAATTGAGATGGGTCACATGATCTAGTGCTAATTGTGTATGCCTTGGTTGAATTGATCATTGAAACTTCACATTAGACGAAGGACTATCTCATTGTTGATATCCACACACAACACACAAGTTTATGTTCAATAAATGCCATATTCATTTGTGTGATTGTACTTGATGAAATGTGTTTTCACATGCTCAATCTTTGTTAATTCAAGCACAAAAAGATTTTTGAAGGTTTTAGGTGTTTTTGGAAAGTATTTTGTTTGAAAAATCTGAATATTTCAAAAATCCTTTTTTGCCCTGTTTTGGCGGCTCAGTCGCGGGTATGTCAAGTCGCGAGCCTCAGTTGCATCTTTGCTGGTCATTTTTGGTGACTTGTTCGCAAGTGGAAGGTCCAGTCGCAAGGTTCACTCAGAGATTTTCGCGGCTCAGCTCGCGACTCACTCGCGGGTAGACCTTCCAGTCGCGAAAAACACTTAGAAAATTTTTCATATTTTCGTCCTAGGGTGTTTTGGCGGCTTGATCTGGCGACTTTTTGGCGACTCATCTCAGTCGCGAAAATCACGTGTTTTGGACATACAGGGGCAGTTTTTAAACTTTTTGTTTTTCCCTCGATCTTTTTGTGACTATTCATTGTCTTTCTCATGTGCTCTTACCCATTTACACCGTGCCTCCATTTTCAATCTCCATTGTTTGCCTCTTTTCAGCTCAAAATCGTCGACTAACAGGTATGGTTTTTCTGTCTTGAACTCTATTTTACTTGTTGTTATGGTTTTCCCTCTAGATTTTTCACATTTGATTGTGATTTTGTGATGGGTTTTTAGCTCAACTATTACTCTTTGTCCATGCTTAGCTTTTGGAAGCTTGTGTTTCTGTTTTTGAGCTAGTTTATTTTGGGTGGTTTTGTTCTTCATCATGTGCTTAGCTAGGGTTAGCTAATTTTTGTCTGATCTGCTGTTGATGTCGTGTTTCACTATGATCCTGTGTGGTATCCTGTTGATGTGTTGTTGAATGTGGGTCCTTTTTCAGCTGCTAATGTGGTTCTATTTGGTCTCCCTCTTCTGTGTAGTTCAATTTGAGCCATTTGTGTCCCTCATTACTATTTTCTGACCATTTTCATCCAGCTATTAGGGTTTCTTCATTGTCCCTATATTTCCACTAACCCACTGCTAATAAAGTTTGTTGGATTGTATTCTGTCATTTCCCTTGTTCATAATGCAGACTGGTCATGTCACCATTCAAAAAGGCTGCTGTAAAAGGAGGTAGTTCCAAAGGGAAGGAACTAGTAATAGATGTTGATGATTTCTCACCTCAACCAAAAGGGACTCGCTCTTCATCAAAGAGATTCGATCCCGACAAGTTTAGATCATATGCAGCCTATCAGTCTTATGAGAATTTCTTTCTTCATGCCAAACCATTACTAGAAAGAGCTTTGGATCAGCCCTCACTTCATGACACTGACATTCCGAAATGGTTTGCTCACAAGGATTGGAATTACCTTCTCTCTGATCCGGATGACGCGTATGAAGAGTTGGTAAAAGAATTTTATGCCAACGCAATTGTGGAAGGAGATGAACTTAAGTGCTGGGTTCGGAAAAAGAGCTTTTCTGTCTCTCCTGCATATCTGGCAGAAATTCTTCACATCAACAGACCCATTTTCCGACATTCGCCGGTTTACGATGATCTCTGTCCTGATGAGGAGCTTCTTAAAGAAAGTCTTGGTCAAGACTTGGAGTTCTCGCCCAATGGCAAATCCATCAGTGTTTCCTCTCTCTCTCCAAAACTGAGAGTGCTTACAATTGTAATGTTTCACAATTTGTACCCTTTATCAAGCACTGGGTATATGAACCTTGGACGGGCTTTGTTTCTTCATGATCTAATCTCTGATGTGGAAATAGACATCTGTGCTCATATCTTTCATGTTCTGCGCAAAACGGTTCTTCGAACTGAGTCTCGGATATGCGTTCTTTTCTGCAGTCTCATTTCACGGATCTTGAAGCTCAAGGGAATTTATCCAATGGCTGATGAATCTCCTATGCCCAAACCAAGTCCAATCAACATGCGTACATTCAATGCAAGCATTGGACATAGTCGGAAGAGAGCCAAACCAGAAACTTCTGGATCTCACAGTGACTCTCAGTTTAGCACTCTCTCCCTGGATGAGAAACTTCATCGCATTGTATCCTTTGTCCACGAGTTGAATACAAAGATGTCTGGACTCACAGCTTCTCTACACCATCAAAACACTCGGTGGGATATGAAGTTTACTTCTCTTCAAACTCAACTGGATCAAATTCAGAGAAAGCTGGAAGAGGATGACTAGCCTATTCCATGACAAAAAGGGGGAGAGATAGGCATGATCAAATGGGGAGTATCTTTATCTAAGGGGGAGTGTCTTTACATTCTTCTTCTCTTTAAGTTGATATATTGTGTTTTGTAAACTGTTATTCAGAATGTTTTGTGGTTTGTACCCATGTGCTTTTGTAAGCTTTTAGGGTTTATGTTTTATGCATAGTTTTGTAGGCTTTATGGTATGTACCTTGCCTAGTGCAGCCTTTATGCTTTGTTGAAATCAGTACTTTAATCTAAATGTTATGCATTTTGGTTTATGTACTGTCACTCTTGTGCCCTTGTAGGATTGTTCCTAGATGCATATGCCTTGTGTGATATGCATTGGTTGAGTGTTGTGCATACAAGTGTCTTGCCTTGTGCTTGTTAACTTGTATGTCCTTGTGTTCATTTCAAGTGTGAATGAGCACTGTGATCACTACCTTGTGGTGTTCACTTGGTTGATCAAGCCATGGTTTGTTTCATAACTCCATCTTTGCTTGATCACATATTGCCTGTTTCATATGCATTTTATAATTTTCTGCTTACAATGATCATGGTGTATTGTTGTGTTTCAGGAGTATTATGTTCATATGATTCAAGTGCTTCACAGCTTCTAGAGTTAGGTGTGAGTGAGTTTTGTTCAACTGTTCCCAACTCACATGTTAAGTCTAGAGTCTGTTTTAGGGTTTTGTCACGGAATAGCCAAAAGGGGAGATTGTAAGGTTGAATTTATTCAACCATCTAATTGGCTTTATTCCGTGCCAAATTTGCTTGTAATTCAGCATTTAGTAACCCTGTATTTAGGTGGGTTTGATGTAAGGGTAGTGAGTGAGTTAGAGTGAAGATTGCTCAAGAGTGTGCAAGAAAACAGAGACTCGCGGGTGACTCGCGGCTGCAAGCTGCCAGAAGCAGCACACGTGCCAAGCATGCTGGAAGATGAACAGTCATCCTAGCTGGAGCACTACAGGACAAAACAGGACAACTGGCCATACGGTTATCTCGCGACTGGATCTCGCGACTTAGTCAAGCCGCGAGGTCAAGCCGCGAGCCACCCCTGTTTTGTAAAACCTGACGTTTCACATTCCTCTCCCACTCCAGTATAAATACCCCTATTACCCACGATTGAAAGAGAGCTTCCAGAGAGAATTTTGAGAGAGAAACCCTAAAGAAAAACCAGATTGTTTCACCCACAATCTCTACCTTAGAATCTCTTCAAATTCCTCAACTCTCTTCCTCTCCATTGCTAAATCCTTGAGAGGCATTATACCAAACCTGGTTCTCACCATCATCATCACTGTGAGACAGTCGTTTGGATTTCTGGGAAGCAGTTAGGAAGGAACCAATCTTCATTGGTTGATGCTACGGTCTAGTAGCGGAATCCGGGAAGCTAGAAAAGAAAAAGGTTCGGCGCAACCTCGTTGGAGCAAGAAGCTTGGAGGGCTTAGGTGCACTGGGTAGATTAGGCTTGGAGGGTCTATTGCTGTCCTTGTATCCCAACTGTATTTTCTAGTGGATTGATTACCGCTTGGAGGGCGGCGGAGAGGTTTTACGCCGAGGGCTTCGGTTTCCTCTTCGATAACACATCGCGTGTTGTCTTTGTGTTTGCATCTTCCTTCCTCTCTATCTTTGCCTTTTATTTATCTGCTGTGGACTTTAATCTGTTATGGCTTAGATAGTATTTAATCAATTTCGTATCATAGCATATGTTAAGTTTCCGCACACTAGTTGTTTGACATATTGCTTGAATTGATTAAGTTGTAATTTGGGGGTCTAAACGTTCAAAGGTGTTTTGTACACGTTTTTGAACTTTCACAAATCTCTCATGAGCTTGATATATTATCTAGCGCTACTATATTTCTACCATGAAGGAAATCAAACAACTGATTTCCTAGCAAAACTTGGTTACTCATAAGGCTTGTCTTTTGTTGTTCATGGTACTCCTCCAATATACAGATAAGAACTTTTTAAGTTTTTGATATGTCAGAATTTTTCTTCGACCCGTTCTGTAATATTTGTAACTACAACATGTCTTTTGTTTAGTTTTTGGTTAAAATTTGATTCACTCCCTTGACTTTTACCTTAATTCTCAAATTAGTTTCAAAATTTTAATTTTTTTTATCAATTTAGCCTCACTCAGTCAAAATGAAGTCAATCTCGTTCTTCTGTGGAATTCTTGTTGTTTGATGAATATTATTTCTATTAAAAAAAAGTTGAAACAATTGTATTTGCTAAGTGATTTGGATAGAAGAACCATATCTGCTTAATTTAACAAAGTGAAAGACTAAATTAACAAGAATCAAACATTAGAGATTAATTTGACAATTGACGTGAAAGTTAAGGGACTAAAGAATAATTCTAAGACGAAATAATTCTAGAAATAAAGGTTCAACCACTAGTACTCATCATACACAGCACCTACATATGTAGGAACAAAGAAATGTAGTTAGTAAAGGAACATAATTTGACTTGTGCAATTGTGAGTTCCAATCAGCTCAATTATTAAAATCTTATCATTAAAAGTTTTTTTTTTTTTTTTTTAAAGAAAAGAAAAGAATAGCGTTTACTTGAATATTTATAGAACAATAGGATTTGATTTGTTACATCCCTCATCTGTAGGGTTTCAAAAGTAATTCTTCAAAAGTAAGTCACGGCTTTGAATCAAATGGAACCTTTGAAGGCCCCGGGTCCAGATGGTCTTCCTCCTCTTTTCTTCCAGCACTATTGGTCGTCAGTGGGCGCAGATGTGACTGAAGCGGTGTTGAGTTGTCTTGCTTCAGGTGTCATCCCTCCATCCATAAACCAGACATTCATCACTCTCATTCCTAAGGTAAAAAGTCCCACAAAAGTCTCTGAATATCGCCCTATTTCTTTATGTAATATAATTTATAAGCTTGTATCAAAGGTGATCGCAAACAGGCTTAAAGGGGTACTACCCTTGATTATTTCAGAATCTCAAAGTGCTTTCCAATCGGATAAAGCAATTTCCGATAACATTCTTGTAGCTTTCGAGACTTTGCACCATATGAAGAACCAAAAATCAAAAAAAGGGGGTTTTATGGCATTGAAACTTGATATGAGTAAGGCTTACGATAGGGTGGAGTGGAGTTTCTTGGAGGTCACTATGTTGAAGATGGGTTTTGATGCGCGATGGGTGGCCTTGATATTGAGTTGTATAAATTCAGCTTCTTATTCAATCCTTGTGAATGGAGTTCCTAAGGGTGACATCCGGCCATCGAGGGGTATTAGGCAAGGGGATCCCCTCTCTCCATATCTATTCTTAATTTGTTCTGAAGCCCTAAATTGTCAAATGCAACAGGCAGCCAGGTCCGAAGCTATTAGGGGTTTCTCTCTTTGCAAAAATGGCCCAAAAATTTCCCATTTGTTCTTTGCGGATGACACCCTCCTCTTTTGTCGAGCTACTAAGAGGGATTTGGATGTTATCCAAAGTATTTTGGTGTTGTATGAGAAAGCTTCTGGCCAAAAGCTAAACAGAGAAAAAACTTCTGTGTTCTTTAGCAAGGCTACTCCGGTTGAGAGGAAGATTGAGATAATTAATGAGTTGGGGGTAAGTGAAGTGCGGGAGTATGAGAAGTACCTTGGTCTTCCGGCGGTGGTGGGAAGGAATAAAAAGGCGAGCCTAAATTTCATTAAGGAGAGAGTTTGGAATAAGCTTCAAGGTTGGAAGGAAAAGCTTCTCTCACAAGCGGGAAGGGAGGTGCTCCTAAAGGCAGTAGTCCAAGCTATACCTACCTTTGCGATGGGTTGCTTCAAGCTCCCATCCGGACTACTACATGACATAGAAATCATGATAAGGAAATTTTGGTGGGGCCAACGGGGTGATCAACGTAAGATTCATTGGAAGAATTGGGAAACTATGTGTAAGCCTAAGGCGTTGGGAGGTATGGGTTTTAAAGACTTGGAGAAATTTAATGAGGCTATGCTTGCTAAGCAAGTGTGGAGACTACTAGTGGACAAATCATCTCTCTTTTACCGGGTCTTCAGTGCGAAGTATTTCCCAAGTGGGTCAGTCTTTGATGCTAAGGTAGCATCGGGATCGTTTGCATGGAAGAGCATAGTAAAGGCCTCAAAGTTGGTTCAGTCGGGTTTACTTTGGAGAGTAGGGAATGGCTCTAAGATAAATATATACAATGACAGGTGGCTGCCGGGGGGGGCCTCGGCTTGTGTAGTTTCTCCAAGAATTGAAGGGGTTTCAAATTGGACAGTTGCAAATCTGTTGGAGTCGGGTGGAGGGGGCTGGAATGAGCAACTAGTAGATGACATCTTCCTGCCTTTTGAAGCCCAAAGAATCAAGAGTATTCCCTTGTGTGTCACGGATCAAGAGGACTGCCTCTCTTGGCCGAGGTGCAGGTCAGGATCCTACTCCGTAAAATCCGGCTATCAGTTGTTGTGCGAGACTGAGATGAACTCCCTGCCTTCCAGCTCAGATTCAGAGATGTTTAAACGTTTCTGGAAGGATATTTGGCGGTTGAAAGTGCCAAATAAGGTAAAGGTATTCCTATGGCGAGCTTGCTCAAGAGCTCTTCCAACGAAGGTTAATCTCCAAAAAAGAAGGGTGGTGGATAACTCGACGTGTGACCAATGTGGATGCATGACTGAAGATGAGTTTCACGCTCTATGGGACTGTGAGATGGTTCGTGAGGTGTGGGCGTCAGCTTTTGGGGAGGTGAGGAGAAAGGGCCAGAATCTTAAAGTGATGAGCGACCTTGTGAGTGTTATCAAGGCAGAAGGTTTAAGTCTGGAATTGTTTGCGATGACGGCGTGGCTGATTTGGATGCGGAGAAACAAGTTGAGAGCGAACGATAATCCTCAGCCAAGCTCTAGAGTCGCCTACTCTGCTTCAGCTCTATTGGATGAATTTCAGCAAGGAAAACAGAGCATGGCGAGAGGAAATAGAACCAGTCCGGTAGTGTGGCAGCCTCCGTCTGGATGTTTAGTCAAAGTTAATTTCGACGGGGCCGTGTTCAATGAGGATCAGGAAGCTGGTATTGGAGTGGTCATTCGCAACAATGAAGGGCAGGTGCTGGTGGCGCTATCGGAGAAGGTGCGGATGCCAGTTACAGTGGAAGTTCTTGAGATGTTGGCAGCTAGGAAAGCTGCCATGTTTGCCAGGGACCTCGGTTTCAGCCAGGTGTGTTTTGAAGGCGACGCTGAACTAGTGGTAAAGTACTTACAGTCGGGTATGGTTTCAAATGCACTGGTTGGCCATTTGGTAAAAGACTTCATGTCTATAAGGAGGCACTTTCAGTCCTCTAATGTCATCCATGTTAGGCGGCAAGGCAACAATGTTGCCCATGCTTTAGCTAGGGATGCAAAATTTTCTTTTCCTTTAAGGGTTTGGATGGAGGAAGTTCCTCCAAATATTTCCTGTTTTGTTGTAAGAGATTTGCCTTAGTTTATGAAATTTTCTCTCCCCGAGTTGGGGGGTTCCTCAAAAAAAAAAAAAAAAAAAAGTCATGGCAGAACAAACACTGTTGGCAGCCACAAGTGGAGAATCAATAGTGACACCATAGTAAAGAAAATGCTTCAAGTAAAGCTAGAGGTTATTGCTTCCATAACTCTCATAATTTAATTGACAAGAAAAATAAATTATGGCTTTCTACATTAGCATGACTAGAATGAAGTTTGTCTTGAAGGATAAACTAATTACAGATATTTTGAGAGAGGAGACTATTCAAAATATTCAAGTAGAGAAAGATTGATAGCATACTTGAAATAAGAGTCTAAGAAATCTCATCTTTTGTCAAATCTAAACTTTATATGAAATTAGATTATTTTTTGTGCGTATTTTTGGCCAGTAGTTGAGATTGTATAAATATCCAATGAATTTTATGATATGAACGAAGAAGGGCTTAAATTATATTTTTGGTACGGGATGTTAAGAGCCTGTTTGGGTAAGCTTTTTCCATCACTCAATTTCCATCACTCATCACTCATCACTCATAACTCATCACTCGTCACTCATCACTCATCACTCATTTTTTCACACTCATTTGGCAACATCACTTTTATTTTCATCACTCAATTTTTCCACACTATTCATGGGTCCCACACCTGTCAGCCAGTACAATTTTTTTTTTTTTTTTTTTTAAAGTACCCAACTCACCGAAGCTAATATATATATATATATATATATATATATATATTATATATATATAACACTGAACGGCTAACCCAGGAAAAGAAAAAAGAAAAAAAAAAACCACTAAACCGCTAACCCAGGAAAAGAAAAAAAAAAGTCAAAAGGTGGTCAAAAGTTGCGGCTGCGGGTCCCTTATGTGTGTTTAATTACAATATTGCCATTGAGTTATGAGTTATGGAAACTGAAAACAGCCAAAAGTTGTTTTCAGTTTCCATAACTCGTTGTTTTCAGTTTCCATAACTCATAACTCAAAAATTAGAGAATTGAGTGATGGAAACAGAGTTATGGAAACAGAGTTATTGTTTGCCAAACAAACTTTTTACTATGGATCCTACCATTTTGAGTTATGAGTTATGGAAACAGAGAATTGAGTTATCAAAAAACTCAATCCAAACAGCCTCTAAGTTGCTTTATGCTGTCTTGGAAATCTAAGCTTCTTCTATGCCCTTTATTCCATTAACTGCATATAGAAATTAAAAACTACAGATTTTTACGTCGTGTCAAGATTTGTTATGCTAGGTGTCAAGTTTCTGCACAGATTTTCTTTAAGGAATAGTGCCCGAAGTTTTGGACTTGATGAAAACAAAAAGTCTAGTCACTACAAAAAACTCGTCCTACACTAGTGTTTTTTTTTCCTAATGGTTTTAAAAACCACTACTACAAGAAAGCTACAGCAACACTTTTAGAAATTGTCCCTATAAGTTAACCTATTACTGCAGTTTAATGCTAGCACTTTTTAAACTGTAGGCATAGGCAGAGCCTATTACGGTGTTTTAAAATCGCTGATATAGGGCATATTTCTATATTGTTAAACACCCTATAGTGGTGGTTTTTAAACCGTAAGCATAAGCAAGGCCTATTATAGCAATTTTTGGAAGCAAAAAGCACTGGTATGAGGTAAAGAAAACCGCCATTAAATGTAAAATGAGAAAAATATAAAATGTGCTATAGCAACAATTTTTAAATTGTTGTTTTAAGTTCACCTACAATGGCGGTTTTCTTTTTTAAAAAGCATCGGTACATGTCTTAAAATGACTAATGAAGGAAATCATAACACTTTAAAAAAAGCACAAGGATAGGGTTTCAAAACCACCAGGACTTGTACCAGTGGTTTTAAAACCTCTGGTGTAGGTCTGTTGGACCTATTGTCACATTTGTTGTGTAGCACTACAAAGCACCAGGAAAAAAAAGCGCCTAGATAGGGCATTTTGGTCTATACCGGCACTTTTTGGAGTTATAGCCACAATTTAAAAATGCTGGGATAGCCCCAATTTTTTATAGTGAGTAGTTTAGGCTTTGAGTTTTGACAAGCTATCACATAAAAAATATAAATAAATAAATAAAAAATAAAAAAAAAAGAAGAGGAAGAATGGTGAAGAAAGAAGAAGAATGGTGTATCAGTAAAAGCTAGTGTCTAGGTGCTTTGATTTGGATGATATAGTCATATATCTAGTTTTGTCCTCATCTCAAAAGTGAACTAAGGGTCGCAGGTGGTAGGAGATTAAAAATAAAATAAAATAAAATAAAAACAAAGAAAGGTGAATTCGTATACATGAAGATGAGTTTGTAATCTATATGCCTATCATAGGGAACTACTGGTGGCAGAAAGTAAAGGAAATATATATTATGAATATGTGGATTTTTTTTTTTTTTTTTGAGAAAAGAATATGTGGATTTTTAGTATGAGATAATAGTGAAAAATTATTAGATATTTTTAGCAAATTCTCTTCTAGTTGGTTACCGTTATAAGTTTTCTTAAATTATTTGATTATTGAGTAAATGGTACCTAAAAATTTATTTTAGGTGATATCTAAGGATTTTAGAGAAAGTATTCGGAAGAAGTTCTTTTGTGGTGAGTTAGTTAAAGTAAGTAATCTTATCCTAATTGGCTTTATTTTGCCTATACTATTTTATTTTAACCTTTGAATATTGTTTATAATTGTTACATTTTTATTTTTAAAGTAAAGAATAAAGAATTATCATAAATATATTTGGTTACTGAATATATGATTATATATATTATACATGTATGTATGTATGTATGTATGATTTTTGGACAATATGACTATGTTTTGACTCTAATACTCAGCCAATAAGAGTTATTCATAGGTGCCGAAACTAGTTTTAATCATAAATATATAAGATTGTTAAGAATGTGAATATGTTTGAATTTATGAATTATTTTAAGACTATGAAACTTCTTTAGTTTATTTTTGAAAACCCATAGTATATTATAACTTTTGACAAATGTGAAAAATTTTGATCTCATAGATCTATATTATTTTGTCAATCTATATACTTGTTTCAACTAATTTGGTATTTGGTTACTTATTGAGTTGTCAACTCACCCTCCCTCTTTCCCTTTCAAATTCTAATAAGGAAGAGTAGCATGTGTTTGGGTTTCTACTGAGATTTGCATATGAGTGAAATTTAGGAATCATTGGGATAAGATTTGGACTTTCATGTTTAGACTTTTTAGTCTCAAAGATTTAATCTATATTTTCTTATGATGTTGGAAGATTATTATTATAGTTGGACTTTGTACTTAATTGGATTTGATTTAATACGTCAATTGTTGAGGTTTATTAGTGCTCTTTGAAGGCCTTGCATACTTGTAAGGTGAAAACCTTGTAAGTGTCCAGCTATTGTTGCATGCTTAACCCTCTTGGTTGGGTTTGAGGCGTGACAGCTAGGATCTTCCTCCCCTCCACCAAACCACACTTTCTTGAATCTTGAATCTTGGAAATGATAGGTCAAACTTCATCTATATGTCTGAGATACAAATTGAGTGAACCCATTCGGCTACCTTGCATTACTTATTGGTTCTCATTTTGCAGCTTTAAACTTGGGAATTTTCCCATTTTACTGTGTTTGATATCTCCTTGCCTTGCTTTACTCTTTGGATATTCTGCAGCATTTGATATCTACGAATTCTTCCCTTCTTTCATGGCATGCTTTCCTCTATTTTGTTGTGTTTTTCTCTCTTTTCTCATCTTTTCGTTGGAATGCATTGTGAAGGTTCCAGATTCCTTCAACTTCTTCTGACTATTCAAATGGGTTGGGCCTTTTTGGGCCTATTTCATATCTTTCCCTTATGCACATGGGCCCACTTATTCTCATACCCAAGCATTCTGTACCTAGAACATTTCTTAGGCCACTTTTAGCAGACATGGACTTGGGTGTTGATTCTCAGTGTTTCTTACGATTCTCCAAGGCTTGGTTTGCTGGGCTTTAGGCCTTACTTATTAGCCCAAAATGTGTAAAAAAAAAAAATTGGGTATCAACATCTATTTATATATTTTTTTTTCCTTACTTCCTCTAAAACAAAGAATACATTACTTTTTTTTTTTTTTTTAACAATGGTAGTCTTTCCTTCCACAACAAAAAAAAACTTAAATTAATTTTCCCTTCTTCAATTAAAAAATCTAATTGACTTTCCAAATCACAATTAGAATTTGAGGCAATTTCTTAACATAAGATAAGCAACAATCCCAACTACCCTAGTAAATTTTTTATTTTATTTGATGCTTAAACTAGGGCTGTTTAAAAACAAACCAGCGCAAACAAAACCAGCCGAAGTTGCGCCGATTTAACGAATGAAAGGCTGCACTGAAGCTTTCAGCCTTTCAGGTAAGGTGTCGGCAGTCCTTTTCTGTTACCGACGTCGGCCGATCCAGTGATTGACTGCAAGATTTGCACACCGAAGAGAAACCAATCCGACTAATATATATATATAACGTGATTGAGTGATTCACGTTTGCTGCCTGGCTTTCTTTATTTTTTTTTCTTTTTGATAGAAACATTTGCAACTTGATTTTGATGAACAACTTGTGTCAGGATTTATATTATACTAGTCGCTAACCCGTGCGATGCACGGGATAGTTAAACAAAATTTATACACATTCACCTTTATTGGTACAATCATTTGAAAACAATTCTAACTAATACCTAAATGTAAGAGACACATTGACTTACTATTTAAAGTAGCCTTCTGAAGAATTTACACATATTGTGCAGCTGAGCCTTAAAATTTAATTCCTGAACACCGCAACTCCATAAAATTCATACTAATAATAATATTTTATGATTGCATAGACTATTTTTTTAGAGTGGTTGATCTCAACATTGGCGTGCATTTAATCTTTCACTAAAAGTAAAGGGAAGTAGATCATGTGCATACATCTTTATGAGCAATTTTTGGCAGTCAGGCGTAACAAACGTGTAACCATTTTGTCCTATTCCTACCATCTAAGAACATATCCTCTCTTATAAGTTGATGATGCCAAGTTTTAATATATCCTCTCCCTTTTTTTTTCTTTTTTTTTCCCCCCAAAGAAATAAAAGGACTTTAAAGACATGTCCAATTTGTTAAAATGCAAGTGCTTCAAGCCATAGAAAGATTTAATGAAAATTGCAACTCCATGAATTGAATTTGCAAATGGTATTAACTATTGGCTATTAATGCGATTATTAAGCTGTACCACATTGAACATGTTTCTCTATCAAAATATATAAACAAACTAACATTACAAAAGCTGAACTTTATAAGCTAAAATCTATACCGTGAGTTGTAGATCTTGAATGCTATACTGTGCATTTAGGGCTTCCTACAGCTGGAGAGAGAGAGTTTGCAAAAACCAAAGAAAATCTCTCTATAGCTTAAGAAACAAAATATACTAAAATCAAATAGAGAAAATTTTCGAAGGACAAAATATTATAGATAATTTAAAAGAATTTTGGTTTAATTCCTGAACACTGCAACTCCATAAAATTCATACTAATAATAATATTTTATGATAGCACAGTTAGAATTTTGGTTTAATTCTTGAACACTGAATTGGAAATTGATTATATGAGTATTCAATGGTGAACAAAGTACTATGTATTAATTAATATATAAACAAAACTAACCTTACAAAAGCTGAACTTTATAAGCTAAAATCTATACCGTGCATTGTAGATCTTGAATGCTATATCGTGCGTTTAGGGCTTCCTATGTCTGGAGAGAGAGAGTTTGCAGAAACCGTGGCTTTATATTTCTTAACTTGAGAGAGGGGTAAGGTTGCTAGGGTTTGAGGAGTTATAATGTTTTTGTTTTTATTTTTTATTTTTTAAATATTGTGTTGACGTGAAAAATTGTGGTGCCTGCAAAGGTTTCGGTTTTATATATATATATAAATTATAATATAACATACTTTAATAATAACGTGTCATTTTAGACTACTTTTTTTTTTTTTTTTTAACGCTCAACTCAGTCTCCACCTTCAAGTGAAACAGTATCGTTCTACTGTGTAAGATATATTTTTCTCTTTTAAAGCACAATACACATAACCAAACTAACCACATTAAACCGATGGAATGCACCGTACCTTGTGTAGACCCATTTTTTTCCTTCTATAGGAGAGGCGCAGTTAGTTATGGGAGGAAACCAAACTTTATAGGTGTGATGCAAAAGACCCCACTCTAAAACTGACCAAATCGAATCGTGTACGGGCCTAACTTAAACTACCATAGTAAAATAAATCCATGAGTCTTAAAAAATACATGACAAAATTCAATTCATAATTAATGTGGCATCTTAAATTACATGGCAAATGTAAGCTTGTCCTTTCTATCCAACTCATGCTATGGAGGAAAAAAAAAAAAGAGGCTTTACGCATTTTGTACAGTGCATTGTTCTAAGCCGGTCTCAATTCATTATTGCACCTTTGGGCTTGGGCTTGGGTCAATACATTGTTCTGAGCCGGTCTCAACTCAAACATCCCACCAGCTAGAGCGGTGAACTTTTGGGCTTAGGGAGCTGTTGGAATTTTCTTCAACTTCTATGTTTTCAGAAACTTTTAAGGGATGGTGGGCTAGACAAAACTATGTACCTTTATTTCACCCTGCCATAATCCGAGGTCCAAGGACATTGCCGGTCCACCTCTGTGGATAGTGACGACCATTGTCCATTGGCTTCATGCCCCACAAGGCCACAACTCCTGGAATAGAGGTTGAGGGGTGCCCTGTTCTTTGAGATGCTTAAGGAAATTGCCATGACTAAGGGCTATCTCTGCACACATATGACATTTCAGGTTCTCCAATGCTGATGAAGATGGCAGATGGAGCTTAAGAGTTCATAAATTTGAATTATTCTGCTTCATTTTGGGATAAATCATGCATCTTAAAGGTAAGTCTTGTACATAAAAGAAATACTATTTTCTGACATATCAAAAAGTTACTTTATTTTCTATTAAAAAAAAGTTACTTTATTTATTTTAACACATTACTTTATAATGCACCATTATCTCATCTTCTATTTTTTACCATTTTTTCTAAATATTCTTTCTTTATTCTTTTTTTTTTCTTTATTAATAGAGAAGAGAGAGAGTAATAAAATAGTACCTAAAATTTTAGCATATTTTGCTCTTCTAAAGTAGAACATCACTATAGCATGTGCCATTTCTTTTTTGAAATTTGGCACATCTCATGAAATATCATTTTGGTGTTTGGTGTGCTCAATGCAAATTCTTTACGTAATTAAATGCTTTTTTTTCTTTTCTTTTCTTTTTTTAAAAAAAAATTTCCAAGATCGAAGTGTTAAATTTGCATTAGGTTGAAGGGGCTTGGTATGTGACAGAATAATCTGTTTGATATAAAATGATTGAAATCACATTAAGTACACCAAGTGAAACCACTACCAAAAAAAAAATAATAATAGAGAGAGAGAATTCAATTAAAACGGTTCCTGTCACGCACAATCATCTCTCTATTAAGTATTAACAATCCCTGAGATAAGTTTCAAAGCAGCATGACAGTCTTTACAAACATGAAGATTCTTCATGATCCTAATTGGCATTCCGGGTGGTATTTTCATCAACCCCAAGGCCAGTGCTAATTTTTCACCACAGCGATGTAGAAATTTCTCTCCTCCTTGTTTTCTTCTACATCCAGAAGTACAATTGAAGTGTTTGGGACATATCCTTTTAGCTTCAATATTTGAAGTAGTTTTCCCCACATCCGAAATAATTCCTCTGCTTGAGGGTGGGACTGATCCAGTCATCCCCAGCAACAAACTCATGAACCACTCCATCTACTGTGATTGAACTCCACCCCAGGTGCTTTCTTCACACCTTCTCATCTTTGCTGTGTCTTCCCACCGTTCTGCTTCTGCATAAATGTTTGATAAAAACCACGTTGCATCCACCATTTAATGGATCCAGTTCCAAAAGGTGTTGGATTGCTTCTTCAGCCAGTTCAACATTTTTGTGAACTCTGCATCCACCAAGAAAAGCTCCCCACACAACCCCATTGGGTTTGATATAAACTCAAAGGCCTCTTGGAGAAGGCCTGCCCAACTAAATAGATCAACCATACAACCAAAATGATTGAACAAAATCCCATAAACTTGAGTAATGCCAGGACCACAACTTTTATTACAACTTTTGCTACAACTTGCTCATGTAACAAGTCATCAGTGGTGGAATAAAAGTGGTAGGTCCATATGGGTCCACAACTCCACTACTCACAACTCAAAGGCCTCTTGGAAAAGGCCTCTCAACTAAATAGATCAACCATACAACCAAAATGATCGAACAATCCCATAATCTCGAATAATGCTAAGACCACAACTTTTGCTTCAACTTTTCTCACAACTTGCTCACGTGGCAAGTCGTGAGTGGTAGAGTAAAAGTAGTGGGTTCATATGGGTCCAAAACTCCACCATTTACGACTTACCACGTGAGTAAATTGTAGCAAAAGTTGTGTCCCTAGCATTATTACTCTGTAATGACTATTGAAAAATTGACACCCCTTATCTATCATTCCCATGTGGCAAGGTAACAAGCATGCAATAGTCCAATTAAGTTTACATCATTCGACTTCATGCCTACTTGAACCATCTTAGGAAAGAGTCTCAAAGCTTCCTTGGCTTGTCCAAGCATTGTAAGAAATCATGGCTGACCATGATACAATTGAGGTTTGTATGAAAATAAAGAGAATTGGAGATGCCTTAGTTTTTTATATCCTAGCAATTTTTAGGTTTGTATGAAAATAAAGAGAATTAGCACATTTGTATTAAGAAAATATTGTTACTTTTAATTGGGTTTTCTGCATTAGCATGACTAGAATGAAGTTTATCTTGCATTATCCAAATTTTATCATCTTGCATTAAAAGAAAAATGGTTGCATATCAAAGACTACTACAAAATCAACCGTCTAATGAAGCATCATCAACTAAATAATAAGAGGGATAATTACGATTAGCGGCGTTAAGCCACCACATGGTAAATTCTATAATCTAACATCAATATAATATTTAAGAAAATGAAAGCGTAACATTTAATGTTGCTAAATGCCAACATCATCTTTTTTTTTTTTTTTAATTCTTTTTGCATTTTCCAATTAATTCAACCCTTCTCTTATTCCTTTTTTTTTTTTTTTGTCTCTTCCTCTCCCAGAAATTAAAACCAACTAATTGAATTCAACCATGAACCATCCTCACGTTTTCTTTTTCTTCTTAGCAACGTTTAACGCTTTCCCATTTCTTCCTTCCCTATTCTTTATCTCAAGAGCAAAAAGCTCTTTTACCTTCTTCAATTTTCTGAGCTAAGCTTGCAAGGTGTTTGTCAAAATGTCTGATTATAACTATCTCGTGACATGAGGGCTCTAAAAGTGTATTTTTGGGATTAAACTTGCAATATCTTTTCTGGTTTAGTTGGAGAGGCTTAAGTTTTTGCTTTTATACCTCTTGGTTGAGTAACATTCTTCAATGGTGTCATCGTTCACGTTATTCTTCCTCTATCCTAGGGCTGTAAATGAACCAAGTTGTTCATAAACAACTCGAGCTTGGATCGATAAAAAACTCGTTCATATTTGTTTGTTTATAAACAAGCCAAGCTTAAGCTTTAGTTTTAGGCTT
Organism: Quercus lobata; assembly: GCF_001633185.2. Lineage (NCBI taxonomy): Eukaryota > Viridiplantae > Streptophyta > Magnoliopsida > Fagales > Fagaceae > Quercus > Quercus lobata. Next base: position 92,622,116 of record NC_044907.1, on the reverse strand, counting down.
GTTTAATAAACGAGCTGAGCTCAAGTAAAAAATATTGTTCATGAACAAGCTTGTGAACACCAAGGCTCAATACAAAAGTAACAAAACAAGTTGAGCCTAGACTTATTTATGAGTTTGGTAATAAAATTGATATGAGCTTGACAAATAAACTCATATCCTTCTAAGATTTTAATTAATTATAAGTTGAGACCACTCATCCAAACCAAATAGGCTAGATAATAAACTTGATATAGGCCTAATAATATACTTGTGTTGGATCTCAAGCTCAAAAACATGATATTGAGCTTGAGTTTGGGCTTAATATTGAGCTCGAACTTGGCTTGACCAATGAATCAAGCCAAGCCAAGCCGAGCTCAAGTTTTTATACTTTATAACAAACTCAAGTTTAGACATTATTTGTAAGCTCATATCAAGCTCAAGTCAAGTTTGAACATTCTACTTTTGCTATCAAGCCAAGCTTGAACATTCACTACTCGACAAAGCTCGGCTCGTTTACAGCCCTACTCTATCCTCACACTATCTGCTTCAGAAGCCTCATGCTTTCCCACTGCTTTCATGAACGCCGTTCATGGCCACTCAAATCACATTCCCTACAAAGGAATTTGAATTCAAATTATGTTTTTGGATATAATTTGAATTTGAATTCCTTTGAAGGGAAGGTGATTTGAGTGGCCATGGACTATGGTAGTGGTACTAAAGTTTTTTGTATTTCAATATTCATATATATATATATATATATATATATTGAATTGTTAACCTTAAGGATTTGTTCTTGATTCTCTGGAAAAAGAAGATAATAATGATTTGATTCTCAATGTTTCGAACTTGAAGTTACCTATAAATAATAAATAAATAAATGTTTCGAAAATTGAAGTTTCTTTATCTAGGGGGTTCTATTGCATCATCAAGTTTTAGTCTGTTGATATGCCGAATATAATGTCAGCATTGTGACCCTGAACATACTTTGATGCTTTTTCAGATCACAAATACCCATTAGATATTGGATTCAAACCGATTGCATATAGTAAGAAGAGCATCCACTCAAATGGTACTTAACAAGAAGAGGATAGAATAATTAGTTGCGTGCTGCCATTGGAAGTTATGTATCTGCCGATTCTTGAAATTTCTTTTAGAAAGAAGAAACCAGTAATGATACTTGTAGGCATGTTTCATCTAAAAACAGCAAGGAGTGTTTTTGGAAGTGAATTTTGGGAAATAGTCACTTATTTGTTGAATGTGCTTGTGACATCACTATTGAACATGTATTTGATGAAGTGTCTCATTTGTAAAACTTGAGAGTAATAAGATTACTTTTTGTTTTTGTTTTAATACAGGAGAGTTTCACTAACAGAACCGGTAAGATAATGAAAACTTCAAAAGATAAAATTTGTTAAAATCTATTGCATAAGTTGGAACTTACTCGCACATTGCACAGGTTCGCAACTGGTTACAATAGAATCACATCACATATTAACTAAATCAGCAACTCACCATTTTACTCTGGAGAGGCTTAGCTCTGATCATACTACTGCCATCATCATCATTGTCATCAAACCCCAATCTTGTGTTCAGGCCTGTGAGAATACTCAAAATCTATATGTACAAAAGCTCGCTCAATTTCAGGGAGTTGCTCAAGTTTTTCTTGCAGCGACTCACCAATATCATGAGCTTTATTCAAAAGCATGTCTTGTGGCAAAACTATGTCAACCTCCACAAAATAATTTGAACCAAGAGTGTATGCTCTTACTGTGTCAATGTGCTTGATATCTTCATGGTTGTTCCATATCAGATATGTTAGCTTTGCCAAAAATTCAGGCGGTGCTGTCCTTCCAATCAGTGCCCAGACATTCTCAATGACTATCTTCGTCCATGTATTCATTGTATATAGTGCTATCTGCATCACAGGTTCAACAAATCATTATGAAAAGAGATTAAGAACAACTCCAAGAAGCCAATCACAAATAGTGGGCATTTCACTTAAAACATGAGAGATACAGAGTGAATGCCAATATTTGGACATGCAAAACATGGCTGCTAGTTATTTTGATAATTTTAGGAAAAGAAAGGAAACTAATGACTTGCAAAGTAGCTGAATTCAATTATCATTATTACTTTTGGATGAATAAAAACAACAAATGAACCCAATTATCGAAAGTATAGTAAACAAGAAGAAGAAAAAAGAGCTGCTTATGAACTCACCATAACAGCTCCAGTAGGATCAATCCACCAATAATATCGAATGGCCAAGATGGCTGCTGCCAAACCAATTGAATTAGTAATAACATCGAAAAAATGATCTTGAGCATAGGCTCTAATGATATCATTTTTAAACCTTCGACAATAGACCACAAGCATAAACTTCACTATGGTTACAGAGACCATTATCCCAATCATCCATTTCTCCTTCTCAGGATCCCTTTCAGGCTGGGTCTGTAATCAGAACAAAAAACGAAAAAAAAATATTAAAGGACTCGCTGATACAGTAAATGACTACAGAAAATGAAAATTTAGAACAGTCATGTTCAAATTTTGCATCCACCAACTCAGAATTTGATCTAACAAGGATCTCATACATTTAGGTAGTAGCTTTTCATGAAGTACCAAGAACCAAGGTCACACTGAACCTCAGAAATTAAGAAGGGAGCTGATTTCAAATCCTTCTCAAAGCCAACTTTGATTAAAATATGTCTGTGTCTAGCTACGCTCACTGCCATCTACATCCTTAACTTAGATTGGAGCATGTGAAATAAAAACTGCATACCTTTGCCATGAATTGTCGACCAGACTCAAGCAGAATTTGTAATCCAAGAGTTGCCATTACTGAAGCAAAAACAATGATTCCCTGCAATCTCAAGCTAAATTAGTAAAACATCTGTTGCATTAAAGCATAAGTTGGGTCCACATCCCTGTAAGTCATAATCACTCTTGAAACTACACTCAAAATTCTATGCTCAAGAGTCAAAACAAATACTATTTATTCCCAAGACTAGATTGTTTGAATACTTTTCCATTTGATCCCTGAAGTTTCTTATTCCTAAGACTAGATTTATAAACTCAGTAGACCCTAAGCTCAACATTTCAATAACAAAATGAGAGCCTAAAGCATGGACCTGATGAAATATTTAGTCTTGTATTGCATTAATCTCAAACTTCTTGTAATAGAATAAACTGTGGCATGACATCATGAAATGTCTATCTATTGCCTTTGCCTCTAGCATTTGTGGAATAAGACATAGCTGAGCCAATAGTAGCAATGATGAAACATTTCAGCTTATTTCTCTCATTGATTGCAGAAAGGATTGATGAAATCATGAAATGAAGAAATAAAAACATAAAATCTTGACTTCTTTGGGGTTAACTTTTTTAATTAAGTATAAGATGAATAATTTTCACTCCACCAACTTCTGAGCAACCAAATGATCCACAGATGCAACACAAACCAAGTATACATGAATGCTGATTATCAGCTTCAACAACTTCAATCCATCAGAATCTGAGTTTTCAAAGAATTATTTGATTGGATGACTTACCACTGGCTGCATCCGGTTTTTTCCAATTGGATAACGATACTGGTTTGGGTTTCTCATGGCATGGGCCGTGAACCACAATATAAACCCTGACAAGAGATCTAAGAGTGAATCCAATGTTGAGGCAATAACCGCCAATGATCTGCTCTGAATAGAAACATAGAGTTTTGCCGCAAAGAGCACAATGTTAGCTATGTTTGACAAATAGATAGCCATCCTCTCACTCTTCGCAAGCTGCTGCATCTCATCCTGAGAATAATAATTTGCAAAACGATTAACAATGAAAAAATATTGGTTTTTGATTTCTAGGAAACAAGAAAGATTTTAAACTGAGATGAGATAGTATGGGTTTTTCTTTTTCTTTTTGGTTTGTGTGTATGTTGTTGTTTTGGGGGGGGGGGGGGGGGGGGGGGGTGTTGTTGTTCACTAGGTGGTATATAATGGAAGATTGAACTTTTCATTAACAATTTCATATGGTCAAAAATGAGAAATTATTCTCCTACTTTGTTCCACAAGTTGTCATTCAAAATCATCAAGTTGAACACAACCAACCTCTGTTAGACTTCCCGGCATACCACCATTTTCAGCCATGGTCTCCATCTCAGTAAACCCTTCAAGTAGTCTTTCTTGTTTCTTATAATAATCAGTAACCTTGCCTCGTCTCCCTACAGTCAAAAGTACAAATTTTTCATTATGTTCATCACTACTAATGAATAAGGTGGCAATTGAAAGCGTTCAAAGTCATCAAATATTGATGTTTCATTTTCCAAAAGAACCTAACATCATTCAAGTATGTTAAAGAGTAGCAATCCATTGAATAATTATGCTATTAGACTTCCAAGCATAACATCAAAGGCCATATGTGAAGTCTATAGTTACTCTCTTTATGTATCATCTCCAAAGAATGTGAAAGGAGTTATTCCCTAAAGCCTTATGACTCCATCATTCACAAATTTTAAGTGCAAGAATTATAGAATGTCCCTTGCTGGTAATTGAAAGTTTCCAAAAGCATCTAACAAGAATAAATTCTCTTCAAAATTCAAGGCCAAAAGATCAATGGATTATATTTTTTCTTCCGCTATTTTTTTCTTGTTTGGTTGTTGCGGTAACAAAGTTGGGATGTCAAAATTCAACAATCAATTCATATGCATCAATAGCATGTCAATAATTGCCCTTTTTTTTTTCACAAAACAAAGTAACAAACCATTGGATCAATAACTCAATTGAGTTAACTTAGTTGTTAAGCCCAAAATCAGATTATAAGCTTGAAAAATTAAAAATAATTAAAAAAAGCTTTGAAATTTGCAGAAAGAAATCAGTAACTTGGCCGAGTCAACTCAGTTACCAAGCAAAAAATCAAATCATACATCGAAAATAAAAGCACATCTTTGAAGTTTGTACTTTGTACAAAGAAATTAGTAACTCGTCTGAGTCAACTCAGTTATCAAGCCAACAATCAGATTTACACTGAACAATGAAACCAGTGAGTAGTGACTCGGCTGACTGAGTCAACTCAGATATGAAGCGCAAAATCAGATTACATATTTTACATTAACAAAGAACATCTGTGTCCTTTTTTATTTATTTATGGTAAATAGTTCTTGAATCTTAATAAGAAAAGAAAGATTTATGGAATTTGAAAAAAAAAAAAAAAACTGTCATTCTAGTATTAGCATGTCCTGGTCATTATTAAACTGTTGGTGCATCATAACTTTAACATAATATCATATTATATAATATAATTCATGCTAGCATCCGTACATACATATATATTGATAGATAAGGTTTTATCTTTATCTTTTTTTTCCTTTTTCAAGTACAATTAAATTCAATTATATGGCTAATTGCTCAAAACAACCACAAGATTGAGGTAAATTATATGAGTAAAGAATTGTGTATATGCAATATATGTATGTTCATGAAAGAATACTTACTTGGGGCATGAAGAAAGCTGCGGAGAGTGAAGAAACCATGCTGATGATCACCACCTCTGCTTCCACCAAGTGCTGGAAACTCTTGCACACTCAGCCTCCAAGACCCCGATGGGTCACTCTCTTCTGCTCTCATGGGTCACTTCCATGATGAGCTCTCTCTCTCTCTCTCTCAAACAAGACTCTGTGGCTTTTCTATGTTGAGCTTGAGCTTTTGCTAATGAAAAGTTGAAAACATAAACATGGCAAAGTCTTTGATAAATAATATATTATGCATAACAAGTCTAGTACTTTTCTTTACCACTAATAAGTCTTCACTGCAAAGACTGAGAATTTCTAAAGAAATGGACTGGATGGATCATAATAAAATAATAGAATAGCATAAAAAAGAGAAAGGAATAAGTTAAAGTTATCACACAGTTGTTTGTTGACATCTTCGAACTTGCAAAGAAATTTCCTAGAACAATTAATGCAAAGCTAAAAGCAACTTCCACGTATAAAGGTTTTTTCTTTCGGCAGGTCGAGTTCATATCTTGATTCGTATACATATTAATACTGCTATCATAGCTTCCTAGGGGCGAAGAAAACCGGATCCTTTTAGGGGTGAGGGAAGTTTGTACGAAGCATAGCGGGAAAGGTGGATCAACCAAAACGTGTATTTTATTTTTCAACAAATTTTCTCACATACTTTTTAATGTACTTCGATAATTTCATACGTATGATATACCATTTTTTTTTTTAGAAATAAAAAAGAAAATAGTTTTGAGAAATAAAAACAAAAATTAACTTTAAGTAAGCACCATTAAAAAATATCTAACTTTTGAGAAGATGCAAAAACCAAACAATTTGACACGAAAGAAAGGCATACGAAAAAAAAAAAAAAAAAGATGATTTACAAAACATAATATGTTCTCCATTCTCTTTGTTATATCAACACCCATAATGTATAAACATGATTAGTCTATTTTTTAAATCCTAAAGTTTAAGCGTTTTCAATCAAATCATGAAAACAAAAATATTATTAAGGTTGATCCAAAAAATATTCTTCATTCTTTTAAAAAATTAATTTCAAAAAGAGAGAGAGAAGGAAGAATCAATATTATGGAGATAACATTAAGAATCTCGAGGTATAGTGGTTCAAGAATGAGTTGATTATACTTCTCGTGATGCTTAACACTAAAGGTGTCCACAGGTTAGGTTTGTACCCAACCTGCAACCAATCTGACCAAATAGGGGGTGGAGAAACTTCAAATCCACCATCAGCCAGTGAGAGAATCAAATCGGACTAGTTGAAACCATCAACAGCGAAGAAACAACTAAAATTATCTTCAGATCCAGTAGATGTTTCACTTAATCTTGTGAAATCTCATCAAATCCGGTGAAATCTCCACCAAATTTTTAGCATACCTACTTAAACTTTAAAGTTTAAGTAGGTATGCTAAAAATAATTATTTTAGTTTCTATTTTAAAATAATAAAAATAATTAATTAATTAAAAAAAAAAAAAACCTCGCTAGTATATGTATTATTAAGCAAAAAATTTGGTGGGGGTGTCTCATAGTGGCTTTGTCTTTACATGTTGGCACAAGATTTTATTTATTTTTTTATTTTTATTTTTATGACAATTGTTGGGCTTTGCGGTGGGAACCAACCGCAACCGACCTCGTCAAGCCTAACTGACCGACAGTAGATGCTAACTCATGACGCGGTTGACCGTTGATGTCGTTTGTTAAAGGCCAACTCAAAAGGCATCAATTCCCTCCTTAAAACATAAATAAATAAATAACCCTCAAAAGGCATCAATGCATTTTTTTAAGAGTTCGGTTAACGTAAGCATACATTAATAGTTTATTTTAATAAATTGTTAATGAAAAACTGAAAAAGTTATTAAAAAAGTTATTTTTTCTTTTTTCATAATAAATTTCTTAAAATTTTTTACTAACATATTTCCCAAGGCATACATTAGTAAAATCCTTTTTTAAATGCTGATATGTACCAAACAAAGAGGCCAATTATTTTACGATTTATTTTATGTATTTACAATATAAAATTTTTTTAAAAAAAAATTGAGTGAAAAGTTAACTACGCCTTTTCACTCAAAAAATAAATGATTCTATGCCCAAATTGGCCTAACCCACTCGCTAGATCAAGCTCGGTAAAAACAACATTGATGGTGTAATAAAAATCCACGTAAGTCTTGTCTCATCCATAGGAGTCGTCCAAAGAAAGGAAAGGAAGAAGGAAGATCCTCGCCTGAGTTCAACCTTGTCTATCCGTCCTTAAAGGACGGACGAGGTTACTGCGCCATGAACATGCTTAGCCTTGGACGAACATATCTCCTCCAAGTGTGAGAGAAATCAAACCATTGCTAGTCAAGTCCAACTGTTGTGAAACGCAGACTAGCAAATAATGTAACTTCCATAGCAGTTATGGAAGTTACCTCCGAACCTTTTGGACTCCTCAACAATAGGAACGGCTACCAAACAAGTAATCACTCCTCGCATGCTATATAAACGCTCGCCAATGAAAGAGTAAGGGATTTCTGATTCTGAGACTTCCAATTTACTAGGAATCACAAAAAGGCTAGCTTTACCATCGGAGGGTTCTTGGCCGGCTTCCACCGGTCTCCTCTGATTTTCTGTTTGTTTTCTTAGGATTCAGTCACAAACTCATCAACACCCGACACTTTCAGCCCATTGATATCACAGGATTCATCAAACATATTGAACAACTTTTATAGCTCTAATTTTTGGAGTGAATATCATGTCAATAACTAAATAAGTAAATTTGATATATATATATATATATATATATATATAAGTTTACAGAGGTTATGTAGTAAAATTTTATGTGGTTTATCTAACATCAGAACTTATTTTTAGTTAAAATGTAATTCATGCAAATGTCAAATCATTCATCAATATATATATATATAAAAGCAGAAACCTCATGTTAGAGAGTATGAGGTTGTGCCATGTGGAGTATTCTTTAAAGTTCTCTTTATTTAGGGTTCTAAATCAACAAAGTTTGCATTTATATTGAAGAATTAGTTCATTAAATTAGCCAATAGAGTAAATGCTTATATTAATTATCTATAGTTGTGCATTAATTATTTATATCAAATGAATTTATATGATTATTTTTATAAATTCTATCTAAGAGATAATTTTTAGTTGGAATAATAATAATAAATTTAGAATATGACATTCTTACTCATGTTTAGTTGCTTTGACAACAATTGACACAAGAGCCATAAAAAATGAAGTCCTTTAAATTTCCTAACTTCTTTCAGTCACATGTAATATGTATATATATGTGTGTGTGTGTTTAATATAATTTTTCTACATTTATATGAGAAACAATAATTGAAGGATATATGCATCTTTTTAGTAGGCATGAAACGTGCTTATCTATATTAACCACTATATCATGCAATTTTCAATTTGAACGCACACATATATATATAGTATGATTTTTTTTTTTTTTTTGACAAATAGTAGTATGATTTCTATTTTGTCTATAAAATAACTAAAGATTACAATTTTTTACAAGAAAATTTATTCAAAATTTTTTTTTATACATCGATAGTTTGGAGATATGAATCATGAATATCTCCATTGGAAATTGAGATACCAACCAATTAACCTACAATATTCTTGGCAAACTTATTGAAATATTGGAAAAAAACTAATAATAAATTACACCGCACATCATGTGGGAATTGAAGGCCATCAATTTTCGCTTCAATTTTAGAACGGTATAATCTAATCATCCAATTAAAATCTATAGATTTGATAGGTTTTCCTTACATAAAAGCAAGTCACATTGTTTTTTTCCTTTAACAATATTAACTTGAAGCAACATTTTTTGGTATTGTTAGGATGGAGCATTGATGCTACTAGCTTGGAAGAAATTTGAAAATGTAAAATCAAAAGATAGCAATAATGGCTATTAAAACTCTGATGAGCGTTTTGATTAGCCCTCATAATGCATTTTTGCAATGATGACTTCCAGGTTCTACTCCCTACCATGGAGGACGTGGGGAGCCTGTTTTATCCAAGTAGCTTGGCGCCGGTATTGTAAGAGAAAGCTTGATAAGTCTTTGCGTGAAGCAGAAGACAGACTGCAAGATGCTTTGGCAAATGAAGCTGGGACCTCGCCAAGTCTTGGTGCTACTATTTATGCATCAAGGTTTGCTGCAAATGCAGTTCGAACTTTGCGACAAAATGGTGCACACAAGACTAGAGTGCCACAAAGATCGCTACCACTGCTGCCACAGAAGCCTGCTGAATCCAATTTTGATGCTGAAAATCATTAGTAGCATGTCGTTTCAAGTGAATTATACTGTAAGTTTGTGTTATACATGCATAGTTCATATGTGAGAGTTTTCTGTACATATATATAGCACGTGTAACATGTTTTATAAGCAAACATCCTACTTCAAGTTATCTAAATGATTTATAAGCTGGCATCAATAATTCTCTGTTCTCAATAGACAATGAAAGGCACCCTTTATCAACAACGATTCTCCAAACTTTAAAATCCTATTGGTGCCTTAAGAACTTTAAAGTTTGAAGAGATGTTTAGAGATAAGTATGTGTGACATAATCTCACACTATCATCTTCATAAAAAAGAAGTCAGCAAAAAAACAAAAACTACATATAAAGAGAACAGTGATTCAATAGATTATTTAAAAGCTGGATTCCACAAAGTAGGCCAGAGCATATGATATTTTTGCTAGTTAAAACTAGTTTTGTTGTGATAACATGCATATGAGAATACTAAAATTAAAATAAATAAATGAATAAAAAATCTTGGAAGGGATGTGTGTTTTAAAATTTTGAGTTTGGAAGGGATGTAGTTTGCTGCGACAATATGTATTTTATTGTGTTAGCTAGCTTGATTTTGTGGTTTACTAAACACTTTCCTGTAACTCACTGTTTTTAAAAGAAAGCAAGCATTTTCCTAGTGATTTCTAATTCATACGACAATATCTCGCCTTGTAAGAATTAGATAAAGAGTTATTCTATAATTACAACTTTTATTGGACTCTTTTCCACAATTATTTTGTAGCAAATTGTGACTAGCTGTTTGTCACTTTCACATTTACTCATCATTTTTTTCTCCACTGCTCACAATTAGCCACAAATGATAATTGTAACAAATGGTGTGGAAAACGGTATATGGTCTTAGATTTTTTGTGAGATAAAAATATGATAGCTTTTCATCTTGAAACAACAAGATAGATCGGATGTTTTGTAGATGGATAAGACTTTAGATCCTCTTGTTCTATAATAATTGCTACTTATTATTAGGACAAGACAGCAATCAATTCTTTACTTCATAAGATAATTTACCAGTTGAGCTAACACAAACCCAAAAGATTTATTGGATTCAAAATTTATTAAATATGTATTAAAACAAAATACAAATATATATATATATATACACACACATATATTGCTGAAATAATAATACCAACTACTCATCAAAGGTAATAAATATTGCTGAAATAATACTCATAAGCACCAAACTTTTTCGTACCATGATGTCTGGTGTGGGGTGTGTTGCTGCATTGCCAACAAGGTCAAACGTTGGATGGCATGATATGAGTGCTCAATTATAATTATTCTCTTAGACTTCATCCTTAAAATAAAAAATTATCTTAGACTTAAAAAATAAAAAAGGCCAAGTTTTTTAAGGTTTGAATCATATTAAATTTATAGAGCAGATATATAAAACTATTAAAAAAAAAAAAAAATCTAAGATAACAGTGCTCCAACAGAAGGTGTCTGTATATCTGTGTCAAATTGTATATAACCGAACCGAATATGTTATGCTTCTTTGTATGACCATTGGAACTTTAAGGTGACAATAAGATTTGCCCCATTTGTAAAGGAATTAGGAATTTTTCGCTTGGTGGTGACTACTGGTGAGGACTTTGCTTGGTATCTCGGCTATATTTTGCACCACCTGATAATGACTAGTGGGCATTTGGACATTATCTACAATGGTGATGGAGATATTTCAACTTTATAGCGTATATATCTTGGTAAAGATATTCAGACCAATTTCTAGATTGATATTAAGGAGAAGGTATACCTTGTTACGAGTATATGTATTTTTTCACTCACAGCAGATGGGTCTTACGACCCACCTACTGTGAGTGAGAAGATACATATAACCGTAACAAGGTATATTTTTCCATTATTAAGACCTCTATATAACTTCTTCAACATATGTTAGAATATGTCACTCAAGTTCTAAAGTTTCTTCTCAAAGAAAAAAAAAAAAAATATATATATATATATATATATATATAAACTTGTTAGAAAATTTTATCATTGGCCATGTGGTGTTAGTTAAGCTGGTAGGGTTTTTGTTTTTGTTTTTGTTTTTGTAATTTTTTTTTTCTTTTTGATGAATAAGAAAAGATGATCTTCAATGTGGATTCATCAATCCCATGTCATGTGACAGTAAAGGCAATACCATGTAAAACATCGAGGCCTTTATGAAGTTATTGTTGTGGGCACAACACATTAGTTGAAACGTCATTATTTGAACCAATCAACTCTTGCAAGCATCATATGAAATGATACAAGAACTCTTACTACCAAGTGAGCTAGTCATGCCTTGTATATGTTTCCCAAAGGTCATGCATTTCACTCCTCATAGCTATCTCTTTTTATGTGGGTATGAGACGGCTCATTCGAACCATTAGAGTAAGATAACACACCCAACCACCCAAAAAAAAAAAAAAACTTTAAACCTTTGAAAAATCTGGGACCACACATTTTTGGGCCACAACTTTAATGTGTTAGGTTGTAAGTGATGAAGAAAAAATTGTTGATCTATATGAAAGTAACAAATAGTCTGTCACATAAAATAGTTGTGAAATGTGTGGTTTTAGAATTTCTCTAAACCTTCACATTCCCTTTTTAATAAAAAAAACCAAAATTATGCCACACCATCACTCCACCAAGTAACCTTACAAGTACTAAAAGTTACCAATCACATTTTATATATATATATATATGAACCAATCACATTCTTTGTTACGTTAATTTGTAAATTTTATGTAATATAACTTGTAATATTTTTAGCATTTTCCATTCACCTTAATTAATTCCATTAAACTAAAATAAATGATGAAAGAAAAGAAGTCAAAGAATCCCCCAAAAAAAAAAAATCCCCGTCTTCCCCATCCTACTGCCAATCTCCGACTCCCTAATCATAGCGACCACCGGAAGGAAGAAGCCAAAAAAAAAAAAAAAAATCTGACTAGAAAAATAAACCAAATAGTTAATATTATGCATTTAAATCAATACCCACCCGGAAAACTTTCAGAATATGAAATATCCACCATGAATTATTTGGACCAGCTCAATCATGACTATTGTTTATGAATCAAACTCTCTTCTTTTGTGGGTTCTAGTTAACTCAACTAGTAAAGTCTCTAATGATGCCGTAAATATCACCAGTGAGCCACAAGATCTTCGTACGCTCGTAACGATACCTGCACAGCAAAGAGAGAAGACCCAACAGAGAGCACCGGTGTAGTGCTGGCCGAATACCCTTCGAAGGTCAAGTTAGAACTATTCTCACAACTCTAGAGTGCTAGAGAAAGGTAAATTATACGTACCTTGATTTGTGAGGGTATTGGGGTTTTTATAGTAGTAGAAGGTTGACATCTCTTCCTTGGTGTAGAAGTCTTTTCCTTATAGGAATCCTCTTGAATAGTCCCAAATGTGATGGACAAGACATTTCCTTATAGAGAAGATCTTCATTAATGCGCGTATCTTCTGGAATCCTCTTTGTGCTAGGATTCCATTTACCTTGGGATTCTATGGTGGCTAAGTGTGTGTCGCAAGTATTTCCCATCTAGGGCTTCTGGCTACCACGTGGATGCTCGATCCGTCCCTATTGCATCCGTTCGTGCAGGATCCATCCATAATAGACCTTGCATGCATTGGGCTTGTCCTCTATCGACCCACAGATGTGGAATCGTCAGGCCCATTTCATGGAGATCCGTCATCTTTGAGCGGAAGGACCCATGGGGTGATGGTTCAAGGTTCAAGGGATGACGGTTCAAAGGCCTGTAGGTCGACAGTTTCAATACGGATTCCGTGAACTGTGCCCACCCCTGACAAGTTGTCTGGAAGCCATTTATGACGCATGACACGTGTCGCTCTTTAATTGGATATTATCTCAGATCGAAGCGTCGCTTCCTCTTCCATGCACTTCCTCTATAAATATCACACTCTTCTTTTCTCATTTCTCTACTTTCCACTGAAACACACTATCAGAGCGTTTCCGTCATCCTTGTCAAAGACCACTTCGTTCAGTTGTTGTATCTGTCATCAACGCCCTTCTTCCGTTCACTCACTAACTTGGTAAGTACTTTCTTTTTCACAAGTCTCTTTTACCTTCAGATATACTCTTTTTATTTTCCTAGACTTTATACCCCCGTCACCCCTTCTAGACCCGTCAGAGTCTTAGGTTTTGTCATCACGTGTAGGAAATGTCTAGTGCATCAAGTAACCAGTCAGTTGTTCATAACGGGGCGGATTACGAGGAAGTATACCTGTCAGGTCACAAAGACCAAGAGAGTCTAAGCAAAGAGAGGAGTATGTCCGCCTCTTCCCCATCCTCAACAAATGAGGATATGGAGATGGCTAACCTAAAGGAGGGTTCTGATGATGGCGAGGAACAACCAATAAAGTCCGTTGTAGGTGCTAACGGACTTAGGGAGTTCATCATGCTACCAGAGTGGACGGTGAATGATTTTAGGTCCACCATCAAGGAGAAACACTTTAACACTCTTAGGGCCAATTACCAAATTCCAGATAACATCCCCATCTGTTTACCCTATAAGTCAGAGAAATGCTACTATGAAGGGATAGAAGGTGTCGGGGTGTACGAACAGATGCTGAAGGTAGGACTTAGCTTTCCACTAAGCTCCCTTCACCGTGAGCTTCTCAAATACTTGGGCCTGTCCGTCAACCAAGTACCCCCAAACGCCTAAAGGGTCTTCATAGCAATGGAGGTCCTATACGGTGCTATGTCAAATGGTGCTAGGAGGCTGACGATACAGGAATTCCTTCACTACTACCGTCTAGATGAAATAGACAAATCAAGGGGGATATATAGTTTTGTGCTTAGGAGTTCGTTGTTGAAGGTTATATTTGAAACCCCAGGCTTCAATAGGGATTGGAAAAGCCATTATTTCTTCCTAGAGGGTGACGAATGGATGTGTCATCCAGGGGACATGAAACACATGCCCGTCGACACGACTTGGGGCATATTGCCTCCGTCCAGTATGCACCCATCCTAGTGTGTGAACTCTTAACATAACCGTTCAGTTTATTATAATTTTTTCAACACTTTTAACCGTCTTCTTCTTTGTAGTTCGACGGCGTCCACAAGTTGAACTTAAGGAGTTCAGCTTTCTTGAGAGAATTTTTGCCAAGACCAAGTCGGAGGAAAGGACTTGGGCCAAACTAGTCACACTTGATACCATCCATTGGTATTGTGACGGACCTGAACCAACACCAGTAGCCGTCAAATACGATGCCAGAATTTGCCAACGTAAGTCCGTCATCCTCATTCTGTTTGAACGGTTTTGATTTTTATCTTAGTAATTAACTTCATCCATCCACCTCTACAGAAATGGACGATGCTAAGAAGAGGGCAATGATTAAGGCACAGGTTGCCAAGAAAAAGGAGACCGGCGATGTGGATCCCAAGGGGACGAGCTCAAGCAACCCGTCCATAAAACGGTAGCAGCCGTCCAAAGGGGACCGTCCTCCCAAGAAACCCAAGGTTCCTTTAGAGCCCGTTGTAGGGCTAATGGCTGAGGGTGGAAAGACGGTCACCCCAGCGAAGCATGGGGCTGGAGGTCCCTTTGGAGCCCGTTGTAGGGCTAATGGCTGAGGGTGCAAAGACGGTCACCCCAGCGAATCATGGGGCTGGCAAAGGCCCTATGAAGGCTCCGTCCACTAGTCAGGAGAAGCCACCCGTCCTCCTCCACGAAGACTCCAAATATGCCTTGGAGCAGTTTTCGTCCATCATAACATCGGAGGATTATGAGGACTTAGGCAATCACTCCACGGAAGTAATGTGGGAGACTGGACTTTTTGCAATCGCTTAAGTAATCCTGCCCGTCGACTTTCTGTCCATCCTTTCCATTTGGCTTTCCATCTAACCCCCCCTTTTTTGCGTTTCAGGCAATGATTATGATGAATGGGTTATTAGGACGGTGCCTGAACAAGGAGATGACGCTGGATCGTGTGCGGGCAAATGCTGAGTCGCTGGAGGACGAGCTAAATCAGCTCAAGGCTTGGAAGACCAACATGGAGACAAAGTTCAACTACTCTAAGAAGGTCAGGAAGGAACTTGAGCAAGGGGCGGAGAGGGTAAAGAAGGTCATGGAAGCCAAGGATAAGGAGATAAAGGACCTCAAGAAGCAGCTTTGTCAAGCTAAGGATGTGGCGGTCCGTGAATATCGTGACTCCGAAGCTCTAATCGCCAAGCTGGGCACTTCCTTCCATGAGGGTTTTGATGACGCTCTCTATCAAGTGCGAGAAGTCTATCCTGACCTAGAAGTGTCCATGGTCAAAATTGAAGACCCAGTCCAACCTTCCGTTGTGCCCGCCGCTTCAGAAAACACTGAGGAGCTTTTTGAAGGTGCAATCCTTGGTGACGGAGAATCTGCCCAGGCACAAATTGCTCAAGTCCAAGCACCACCCATCGAGGGTGAAACCCGTCAGCCTGTGGTTGTCGATGAGATAGAGAAGAATGACGACCCCCAAAAGGAGTAGTTTTTTTTTTTTTTTTTTTTTATTTTATTTTATGTAAGAATATTTGGAGAGCAATTTACAATCCCTTAGTCATATTTTTGGATTATGTAGACATTTCCCTATGAGGCCTTTTTATTATTTCTCTGTTTAACTTTCTTGCTGTTTTGGCTTAGTCCGTCTACTATAATGACTGGTTTGATATTTTGTTCGTGGACTGCATCCGTCCACTTTATTTTAACGAGCTTTAATCAAGATCGTCCTGTCCTACTGAGATAGCCATCCACCTGAGCAATTTAACCTTTGGACTTTACAAAACATACACCCGATTAGAATTACTCATAATCCGTCCATTTTGAGAATTTAGCTAATAAATCCGTTCTATTGGTGCACTTTGCATTTTTCACCCTCTTGGGATGAAACCGTCCACCACGGACTTAGTTTTAAGGGCGGTCCGTCCACCTTATTGAACATTAGTTTATATCCGTCCGCTATTGGACTCTTATTTTCACCTTTTTTGATGATCCGTCCACTTTGTGGACTTAGTTTGAATCCGTCCATGTATTGGACTTAATAAGAATTTTCACCCTTCTGGGATGATCCATCCACTTTATGGACTTTTATCTGTCCCTTTTGTGGGCTTTAATAAGAATTTTCATCCTCTTTGAATGATCCGTCCACTTTGTGGACTTTAGTTTATACCCATCCACTTTTTGGACGGTAAGAATTTTCATCCTCCTGGGATGTTCCATCCAGTTTGTGGACTTTAGTTTATACCCGTCCACTTTTTGGACTTTTTAAGAATTTTCATCCTCCTAGGATGATCCATCCAGTTTGTGGACTTTAGTTTATACCCGTCCACTTTTTTGACTAAGAATTTAGGTAGAAAAATATAGTTGTGTCTGAATATTCCTCTTAAAAAACCATGTGTTTGTAGAAAAGTACCTACCCCCTTGGGCTTAAAAAGATACATAAAGTATTGTAGCAAAAAATTGTCTAAGTGAAACTAGTAATTGTAGTAAAACTAAATAAACTGGGAAATTAGGGAGCGTCATTATTCTTCATATTATCTCTATTGGTAGTATTTCCGTAGGTGCTCCGTGTTTCATGGGTGCTACAGCTTTCGCCCGTCCAGCTTCTCGAGGTGGTAGGTGCCTTTCCTCTGCCATGATGCAATTCTGTAGGGTCCTTCCTAGTTGGGGCCGAGCTTTCCTTGCGAAGGATCTCTAGTAGCGCCCATTACCTTCTATAGTACAAGATCTCCAACTTGAAAGTCTCTATGCCTGACATTAGAGTTGTAGTGTTTTGCCATGAGATTTTGATACCACGCCAACTTTTGCTTCGCTGTCGCTCGGACTTCGTCCACCAGGTCGAGCTGAAGGCGCATGGCCTCTTCGTTCTTATCCTCGTCGTAGTTCTCCATCCGATAGCTTGTGAGCCCTATTTCTGCTGGGATGACAGCGTCACTTCCATATGCTTGTCGAAACGGTGTTTCTCCAACAGGTGTTCTTGCTGTAGTTCGGTATGCCCACAGAATGCTTGGTAGCTCGTCCGGCCAGATACCCTTTGTCCCCTCGAGCCGGGTCTTGATGATCTTTAGCAAGGATCAGTTCGTGACTTCAACTTGCCCATTGGCCTGTGGGTGTGCAAGCGACAAGTAGTGATTCTTGATACCTAGCTCCGAACAGAAGTCCCTAAATGCGCTGTTGTCGAATTGCTTTCCGTTGTCGGAGACAAGCACTCTGGGTATCCCGTACCTGCAGATGATATTCCTCCAAACAAAACTTCGAATGTTCTTCTCTATGATAATGGCTAGGGCTTCTGCTTCCACCCACGTAGTGAAGTAGTAGATATCAACTACCAGAAACTTTAGCTGCCTAACTGCTGTCAGGAAGGGGCCCATGATATCTAGTCCCTATTGAGCGAATGGCCAAGAGGTCGTCATGGGGGTCAGCTCTTCGGACGGTTGCCTGATGAAATTACTGAACCTTTGACACTTGTCGCAGGTCTTGACATAAGCTTGTGCGTCCTTCAACATTGCAGGCCAATAGTGTCCTGCTTGGGTCAACTTGTGCACTAATGATCGTGCCCTCGAGTGGTTTCCGCAGATACCCTCGTGGACTTCTCTCATTACGTAATCTGCTTCCTCGTGGCTTAAACACATCAAGTACGGTCGAGAGAATCCTCTTTTGTATAAGACATCTTTTATCAGCACAAATCGTGATGCTTGGACCTTCAACTTCCTAGCGGCATCTTTCCCGTCTGGTAACACACCAGTTCTCAGGTAGGATATCAATGGCGTAGTCCAATTTCTTTCAAAATCTACTTCCTGCACATTCGTTCTGTCATCAATAAGTGAGGAGACTTAAACAAATGACAATACCTGTTCGGGGACAAGCATAAATTTTGCTGAGGTGGCTTTTGCTAGATGGTCAGCACATTCGTTTTCCTCCCTTGGGATTTGAACGAATCTGACTTCGAGGTTGCTTATTCAATTCTTCACCTTTTCTAGATACCTCTTCATCCTTTCATTCTTGCACTTGTAGCCGCCATTAATTTGACTTGTTACCACCTGGGAGTCGCAATGTACGACCACGTTTTCAGCACTTGCTGCCTTTGCGAGGTCTAGCCCTACCACCAATGCTTTATACTAGGCCTCGTTGTTGGTCGTGGGGAAGTCCAGTTGGATCATGCACTCGATCTTATCCCCCTCTGAGATTTGGATTACCACACCGGCCCCTCCTGCTCATCTATTGGAAGATCCATCCATGTGGATGCTCCACTGTGCGGCAATTTCTACCCCCTTGCCTTCCGATTGAGCAAATTCGGCGATGAAGTCAACCACAGCTTGCCCTTTTATCGCAGTTCGCGGGCGGTACTGTATATCAAATTCACTCAGCTCTACTGCCCAAAAAGCCATCTGTCAGGCAGCCTCAGGGCTACTCATGGCTCTTCTTAGGGGCCAATCCGTCAAGACTATGATGGTATGTGCCTGGAAGTATGGCTTGAGCTTTCGTGCTGCAGTTACTAGTGTGAAGGCCAATTTCTCCATTTGGGGGTACCTCTCTTCTGCTCCTCAAAACGCCCGGCTTATAAAGTAGACAGGTCTTTGAGATCCATATTCCTCTCTTACTAAGGCCGCGCTGACCACTATTTGCGAAATTGCTAAGTAGAGGTAGAGTTCTTCCCCTGGTTTGGACGAGCTGAGCAATGGGGTTATGTAGGATCTCAGCGTTTCGTCCTCCCGCTACTTAATGTTCATCAGGCATGTAGTGGACTTTTTATTCCTGTTTCCCTCGATAAAGTGAGAGGCGAATTGGGCGCTTAACTCTTTGAAGGAACTAATAGAGTTGGGCGTCAGCCTGCTGAACCAGATCCCTGCAAGTCCCTTCAGCGTGGTGGGAAAAGCTCTGCACATAATCTCGTCCAAGATCCCCTGAAGGTGCATCAGGGTCTTGAAAGATTCCAAGTGATCCAAAGGGTCCTTGTTTCCGTCATAGTTCTCCACCTGTGGCATTCGAAACTTTGGCGATAGGGGGAAGGAATTGACGAATGTGGTGAAAGGTGAATCAGTTCGGTGGACCAAGTCATCGAGGTCGCTTGATACTCGTCCTCTAAGGGCATTCATCATCAGGTCCATCTGTTCCCTCATCATCTGCATCTCTGCGACAATGTGGGGTAGAGCCATGTCTGTGATAGATGGACGACTCACATCTGGTTGTTCTGGTCTGCTAGGGGCATTTCTACCTTCCGGCCCCTCTTGGTATCTTTTGTCAATGCTTGTGCCTTCTTGATCCTCTTCTTAAGTGTTATGTCCCGCATTCCTTTGACGCAGCTATTCTTCCAGATCATTATTTTGTTTGGTGAGGTGTTCCACTACGGTCATGAGAGTTTGGACTTGCCTCTCCAGGGCAGTGGGTTGCGGTTCGTCTCCTTGAGCGTTGTTGGTGGTTGCCATTGAGCGAGTGAGTACCATGCAACTCTATGTCTGGGAAGCGATAGTATGGCTAATTTGTTTCCCACAGACGGCGCCAACTGATGATGCCATAAATATCACCAGTGAGCCACACGATCTTCGCACGCTCGTAACGATACCTGCATAGCAAAGAGAGAAGACCCAACAGAGAGCACCGGTGTGGTGCTAGCCAAATACCCCCCGAAGGTCAAGTTAGAACTATTCTCACAACTCTAGAGTGCTAGAGAAGGGTAAATTATGTGTACCTTGATTTGTGAAGGTATTGGGGCTTTTAGAGTAGTAGAAGGTTGACATCTCTTCCTTGGTGTAGAAGTCTTTTCCTTATAGGAATCCTCTTGAATAGTCCCAAACGTGATGGACAAGACATTTCCTTATAGAAAAGATCTTCAGTAATACGCGTATCTTCTGGAATCCTCTTTGTGCTAGGATTCCATTTACCTTGGGATTCTATGGTGGCTAAGTGTGTGTCGCAAGTATTTCCCATCTAGGGTTTCTAGCTGCCATGTGGATGCTCGATACGTCCTTGTTGCATCCGTTCGTGCAGGATCCGTCCATAACAGACCTTGCATGGGTTGGGCTCGTCCTCTATCGGCCAATGGATGTGGAACCATCAGGCCCATTTCATGAAGAACCGTCAACCTAGATTTTTACCCTCTTCAGTCTCTAAGAGTTGAATAAGAGATTTGGGGTTCAATCCTTGCTTACACCAAAAACTGATTGATGTCTTCTACAACTAATTTTGTAGCTAAATTTTGTTCTTTAGAAAATATCAATCATTTAGAAAAAATCATTTATCACAAACCTTATATCTAGAGGTTAATTTTTTAAAATGAATTAAAGTCACGTCCAAGTTAACTTAGTTAAATGCTTATATATTTAATTATTGATGGTTCTTCCTGAAGAAATCTAGGTTCCAAAGTCATCAAGTAGTGAGGAGCTTAATTCATGATCACAATGGACGTTGGTAGTAGGTTCTCCAGACCCAATTACGTGGGCAATCAATGTTTTAGTTGCATTATGGACTTATGAGCAGTTATAGATGATCTTCAATTAGCTTTCTTACCCATTTGTTAGTTGAACCTATGCTAAACTTGTTATACACTTTTTGACTAATAGTACCAGTCTATTAGGATCCTCTCCATATGAAATTGATTCATTTCATGGTTCAAATTAATATTATAAATAAGATGGTGAATCTAGTGTCATATCATTTAAGATTAACATCATTTAAAATTTTAAATGATGTGACATTCAATACAGTTTTTAACTATATGGACACGTTTTGCAGCCCAAGCCCGAAGTGTAAGGGATGTAGGCCTAGTGAGCCCAGTAAAATAAATTTGTTGAAAGTGGGTCAAAGAATTGGGCCCTAATGAGTTTGACAACGATTAGGATGGCTTTAGAAGATAGTCAAGCAAGAACAAAGAACATAGAGCTAAATGAATTCATTGTCCGAGGAGGTCTATCTCCATATAAATCAATTAAACTGGTTACAAGTATAATTTTGATGGTTACAGTGCTTTCTTATGAATTTATGATCCCTCCTCTCATGAAGGGTCTCTCACATTATATAGCTCCCTTTGGACCATCTTGGTCTTACACTTGTTGATTATTTAAGCCCTTACTTGAGTACCTGTCCCATTAGACACCCTCTTTGGCTTTCTGTGAGTTGTGGTAGCCAAGACAGCCTTGTTCAGGGGTTTTCTCCACATAAATGTGGCCAAAAAAGTAGCTGCAGTGCATTTAATGCGGTGGTAGCAGCTTTTCCTTATATATTTTTGGGTTTCCTTCCTTCTCGTATGTTCATAAGGCACGTCCCTATCACTGGAGCTTCTTGGATGGTTATTCTAATTGCTGGAATACATACTTGAGTTACATTCATCATATCCAATGAGGAGTTTCTCCTTGGACCACCTTCCATTCATTCCTTACTTATGAGACTTTAAGTTGGAACCCCTCATAACTATTTCTCTCTCCTCGAACCATTCAATGTCCTTGGACAAAACCCAATGCCCAATATATGAGTTTGGGCCCTTATCCCTACAGGAGCCCCTCAAAACTCTGTTTTTTCCCTCTCATCCGAGGAGAAAAAGTGGGGTTTTGATTTTTAAGAGACAAGACCATTTATTTCTCTGGTTCACACATGTGAAATAGCCGTTTTGCGAGTCACATGATTGCTACTGACGCTTCGTAGCCTGCGAAGCGTCATTAATTGCTCCTGGCGGCGTTATGTTCCCCACATCCAACGGTGAGGCGCCGATCCAATGACTGATATTTTTCCTTGGGTTTTGAGCAGGATAACTCTCACTCAATCTCACCATCTATATAAAGTATTGAGGGAAATCATTTTCCCTTTACTTTACCAATTTTCAAGTCCTCCAGAGATTTCAAGCACTCCAACTCACTAAGCTCCGTACATCCCTAAGTTTCCCTAACTCTTTTCCTTAAGAAATTTTCAAAAGATTTTTCTAAAGGTTTAGGACTTGATACACTCGTTTTTGTAAGTATTTGTCTCTTTAAACTTTCTTTTTCTCCTCGGCCAACCCCCTCGGCCTTCTTTCTTTTTTAGAAAACTTCCTTTGCGTCATCTACGTTTTGCTTAGATGGGTAGATTCAAGCACTTAGTAGACTCTCCGGCCAGTATGGAGGGTTTTAGGGCCAAATACCATGTCCCACAAGGAGTAGGCCTACAATATTGTGCCCCAGACCAAGTACTTACCAATAGAGAGGAGGGTGAAGTTGTCATTCCAATGATCGCCTTTATAGAAGGAGGAATGACACTCCCGATGGGTAGGATAACTAGAGACTACCTACTTAACCACCGGTTGTGCCCCCATTAGTGCGCCCCCAACAAGTTTAGAGTCTTATGGAGCATAGATGCTCTGAACAACCAAATGAACTTAGGGCTCACATGGCACGACGTTGTTCACATGTACGAGTGCCATTCCCTCGCCAACGCGGGATATTACCTCAAGTCCCAGTCTGAAGTGGTTAGATTGATATCCTGCCTTCCTAAGTCCAAGAAGGGCTTGAATGACGATTATCTGGTCGTTTCCGAGGAGTGGCACGGCGGTCTTCACTGCCTAGTTCGAGCAGGAACACCAGGTGGGGTACCATAGAATTAGGTCCCTTGGCAGGGACTTTAGTCTTCTAAGTTTTCCTTATAATTGTGCTTAGCACTTCCTCTCCTCGGGTAGTAGTTTTTGCCGATCTAACCAACATTTTCTTCTCAGATGTTTTTGCAAATAAAAATCATACCGCTCTGAGACTTAGTTTTATCAATGCACTGGGTCTCAATAAACTGTTGTAATCTGAAATATTCATAAGCGAGGACGGGCAACTCCGAGCTGCCCACCTGATATTAGAGTATAAGCCTATCTCACGCATATATCAGGACGCAGGTCAAGCAATAAGGGCTGGTGACTCTAGGCTAGCTCGGATAGACATCTACAAGCCGGGGTTTTTGGCTTGAAGAGATCTTCCTCCTGTTGAGTTGCCTCTTCAACGAGTTCCTCAACAGGTAGCTACTTTGAGGGAGGATTCAGCCTCTTCTCGTCACTCCCTCTTCGCACCGAGATCAATTAGTTTCGCTTTGAAGAGGTAGAAGGAGCGCCAGAAAAGCCTGTGGAGCTCTCGGATTCTGAACACAAGTTCGACAGATTTTCTACAGCTCATTCTCCGAAGCTAATTATTGCTCGGGTCGATACTAGCTCAGAAGTCGAAGAAGAAGGCATGGACTTGAAGCCAAGGATCGACTTAAAGGGTCTGCTGGTGAACAAGAACGAGGGGTCAACTTCAAAAGAAATTCCCAAGACCCAAGTTCCTCCCAGCCTTCCTCCTCCTCCCCCCCCCCCCCCCCCCCCCCCCCCCCCGGTGCGCCCCCTACTGACCTCGAATTGAAGGCCAATCCGAACTTAAGGAAGAAAAGGCCAGTTGAGGATCTAGAGGAAGGTGAGGTGGCACCTTAAAAAGGCGCTAAGCAATAGAAGAAAACTAAGGACCCAAGGACAAGAGGGCCAAATCAGTGGAGAGTCGGGATGAAGCTAAAGTACACCGAGGGCAACGCTCCTTAGCCCCTTGACTAGAGGTGGAGGGTGCTCCCATTCCTTGGGATGCCACGATCTGAGAGTCTCAAAGAGGGCACACCACCATCCTCGCCGAGGCCCTAGAGCAACCTATTCTCCTCCACAGAGACATGAAGGGCCTCAGGCGTACTAAGCAACCTGACCTTTTCATGTCATTGAAGAGGGACCTCGCAATGGTAAGTCAGTCAACATCCTTTTTTCTTCAAACACTAAGATGCACATTTATTCATATATGTATATTTTTTTTTATGACCCCCTTGCTACTTATACATAGATTACCCAGCAAATTTATGTAGCTGAGAAGTGGGTCAGGAATGCTCATGACAAGGTTAAGGCTGAGGCCCACTCCCATTTTGAGGTTGAGAAGGCTTTCGAAGCCCTTAAAGAAGAGCACACAGAGCTGTCTGAGAAGTTGAAGGAAGTGGACAAGGCTCGACTAAGCCCTAAGGTGGGTCTAAAGACCATGGAGAGTCAAGTCGAGAATCAGCACCAAAAACTACACATAATCGAGATAAACCTAGCCACCGAAAAACAAACTGTTTTGGATCTTGAGGCGGAGCTGCAGAAAACCAAGGATGCAGCTTGAGTGGCTAGGGAAGCCACTGAGGCCGCGGTGAAGGTATCCTACGAACATGGGGTGCAGGATATGGAGACCCGACTGGCAGAAGAAGTGGCCGTAGTGTGCAGGGACTACTGCACCGAGTCATAGGGAGTAGCGATGGACCCGGCGGGAGTCCCTGCAAACTTCAGGCTGAGGAGGGTCGAGAATATCTTCTTCCCGGCGGATATTCGAGAAATTCCGGATACAGTCCCTCCTTCCGAGCAACTCCCTACCACCCAAGCTCCCCCTTCTGATGTTGAAGTTTCTAAAGGGGCTAGAGTGGGTGAGGAGGCTCAACCTTCGATGAAGGCTAAGCCCTCCGAGGATGCCCTTACAATCATGGATGTGGTCTCCCAGGCCAAGGATGCAGAGCTTAAGTCGCAGGTCAGGGATTCCCAATCTGAGAAGGCTGATCCTAAGAAGGACCATCCACAGGTGAAGGCCTAAGTATAGGATTTTCTTTTGTAGCTTTCTATGTGTACATATTTTTTTTGTAATGGCATTCTGCCACCATTTGTAATGCATCTTCCTTTGATTAATGAATAGACTTTTCTTTCTACCTCTTGTGTCTTTACTTTATATATTTTCAAGCTTACTATTATTGTAAATAAAATAAAACTGTTGCCACTCTGACTTTAATAAAAATTGAAAACAATACTCTGCTGGTAGTTTAAATAATTTGATTAAGTATCAGCAACAAAGAGATTTACCCCATACTTGTACTGTGAAATAATCCTTCTGCAATGAAGGCTAAATCTAATGAGGATAAGTAATGGACTTTGAAAGGAAAATGAAAGGGGGAGATATTCTTAATTCTGCCCCCAACACTTGTATAAATAATCAAGGTCCTTGGATTTGTTTTGACACTTAGTGAAAAACAGATAGATATCAGAGAATATCAATTTCCCCAAAGTATGTGGTCCGAGGATCCAAGCATGACTAAGGTTCTATTTAATACTTATAAAGAATTAATAGAGTGTTAATTTCCCTAAAGCATCTGGTCCGAGAAGCTAGACATGACTAAGGCTCTGTTTAAACACTTATACAAAGATGTCATAGAGTGTTAATTTCCCCAAAGCATCTGGTCCGAAGACTCAGGCATGACTAAGGTTCTGTTTAAACACTTATAAAGATGTCATAGAGTGTTAATTTTTCCAAAGCATCTGGTCTGAGGACTCAGGCATGACTAAGGTTCTATTAAAACACTTATAAAGATGTTATAGAGTGTTAATTTTCCCCAAAGCATCTGGTCCGAGGACTCAGGCATGACTAAGGTTCTGTTTAATCACTTATATAAAGATGTCATAGAGTGTTAATTTCCGCAAAACGTTTGGTCCGAGGACTCAGGCATGACTAAGATTCTATTTAAACACTTATAAAGATGTCATAGAGTGTTAATTTCCCCAAAGCGTCTGGTTTTAGGACTCAGGCATGACTAAGGTTCTGTTTAAACACTTATAAAGATGTCATAGAGTGTTAATTTCCCCAAAGCGTCTGGTCCAAGGACTCAGGCATGACTAAGGTTCTGTTTAAACACTTATAAAGATAATAATGGGAAGTACGACGCATTTACACAGTAAGTAAGCATATGACAAAGGAAACTTTTATTAATAATAATACCGTTTCAGGTTGTTTACATTACAAGATCGTGGTATTACACTTTCATCTAGGTCTTCGAGGAAATAAGCTCCTATACCAGTCACCAAAGTGATGCGGTATGGCCCCTCCTGATTGGGCCTTAGCTTTCCTCATGTCAGGTTCTTTGTAGTACCTAGAACCTTTCTTAACACCAAGTCACTAGGTACTAACGGTCTTAGCTTCACATTGGTGTTATACCCTTGCTTGAGCTTGTGTTGGTAATATGCCAATTGGACCATTGCATTTTCTCTCCTCTCCTCAATCAAGTCTAAGCTTTTTTCCAGCAATCCGTTGTTATTGCTTGGATCAAAGGAACTCGTTCTCAGCATCGGGAAGCCAGTTTCTAAAGGGATAACAGCTTCGGCTCCATAAGTTATTGAGAATGGAGTCTCCCCCGTTGACCTGCAAGGCATGGTTCGGTATGTCCACAGGACGTGTGGCAGTTCTTCCACCCATTTTCCCTTCGCATCATCCAGCCTCTTCTTGAGTCCATTCACTATAAATTTGTTAATAGCCTCGGCTTGCCCTTTCCTAATAAGTTGGGGTAGAATACCTATTTGTAATTCCCAAGTCATAACAGTATCTTCTGAAAGATTTGCTATCAAATTGAAGGCCATTGTCTAAGATGAGGGTGCGAGGGACCCCAAACCACATGACAATGTTTCTCCAAACGAACTTCTTGGCATCCACATCCTTGATATTTGCCAAGGGCTCAGCTTCAACTCACTTAATGAAGTAGTCAGTGCCGACTAGCAAATACCTCTTATTCCCAACTGCCTTGGGGAAAGGGCCAACAATGTCCAAGCCCCACAGAGATAATGGCCAATGACTGGATAAAGGATTAAGGACTCCTTTCGGTTGGTGTATGTTCGGTGCGAATCTTTGACACTGGTCGTACTTCCTTGCATATTCTTGTGCTTCCTTTTGCATGTTTGGCCACTAATAGCCTTGAGTGATGGCTCTATGTGATAATGACCTTCCTCCAGTGTGACTTCCACAAATCCCCTCATGTAACTCCTTAAGGAGTAACTCTATTGCCTCAAGGTGAATGCATAATAGATACGGCCCTAAGAAGGAGCGTTTGTACAACTTCTAATCCTCAGACAACTAGAATCGAGGAGCCTTTCTTCGTACTTTGTTAGCTTTGAATTTCTCCTTAAGCAGGATATCCTCTTTCAAGAATAGTACTATGGGGTCCATCCAGCTAGGCCCTATTCTAACTTGGTGAACCTAGATCACCTTTCTCTTTACCTCTGTGGGCTTGTACAAATCCTCTATGAGGATGACCCGGGGTAGGCTCTGTGCCGAGAAGGTGGCAAGTGTGATCAGGAAATCAGCATGTGTTTTCACTTCTAAGGATATGCAACAGGTTGAAAGATTCGAACCCTGATTGCAAGCATCTAACCTGACTCAAGTACCCTT
Organism: Quercus lobata; assembly: GCF_001633185.2. Lineage (NCBI taxonomy): Eukaryota > Viridiplantae > Streptophyta > Magnoliopsida > Fagales > Fagaceae > Quercus > Quercus lobata. Next base: position 92,594,140 of record NC_044907.1, on the reverse strand, counting down.
GCATTCTTTCATCTCTTGCTTCGAATTATCCTTTCATTTGGCCGACGACCAATCTTGAGTCTGAGAACATCTCTACTGCCTTTCCGCCCATTCTTTGAACCATGGCCATTCCCATCAGTAGAGCCTCATATTCAGCTTCGTTATTCATGGCCAAGAAGTTCAGCCTCAATGACTTCTTAATAGTGATTTTTTCGGGGGATACTAGAACCAGCCCCATTCTGGACCCTTTCTGATTTGCTGCACCATCGACATATACTTTCTAGGATAAAGGGTCTCGTTGGGAGATCATGCCAACCGATTTTCCATCCATGTTTTGCTTGTCTGCTCCTACTTCCAATAGGGATTCAACAAACTCGACTACCAGATCCTCGAGGACTTGACCCTTGATAGAGGTACGAGACATGTATTTGATGTCGAAAGTCCCTAGGATCATCCCCCATTTAGCCATCTTCCCTGTGTAATCAGTACTTCGAAGTAGAGCTCTGAGCGGGAGCTGAGTTAGGACAACTACCATATGTGCTTGGAAGTAATGGAGGAGTTTACATGTAGCATATACCACTGCCAAGATGGCTTTCTCCAGTGGCAGATAATAGACCTCGGCTTCATGTAATGACTTGCTCATGTAATAAACTAGCCTTTGTATGCCACCATTAACTCGTATCAAGACCAAGCTTACGGCATGGAAGGCCACAACAATATAAGAAAACTGGACCTCGTCCACCTCAGGACTAGACATGATTGGTGGCCGAGAGAGATAATCCTTGAGCTGCTGGAAGGCTAAGGCACACTCTTGGGTCCACTTAAATCCCTTCCACTTATTCATCAGTAGGAAGAAGGGTCTGCACCTATCCGCTGATCGGGAGATAAATCAGTTTAAGGCAGTAGTCATTCCGGTTAGCTTCTGGACTTCCTTGGGATTCCGAGATGGTTGTAAGCTATTAATTGCCTTAATCTGGTCGGGGTTAACTTCAATTCCACGATGAGTAACCATGTAGCCCAGAAATTTGCCTGACCCCACACCAAAGGAGCATTTGGAAGCGTTAAGGCGCAACTTGTGCTTCCTTAGAATCTCAAAAATGTTCCCGATGTCTCCTAAGTGCTCGGACACCACCTTACTCTTCATCACCATGTCGTCTATATAGACCTCAATACTCTTGCCCAACTGTGGTTCAAACATCCTAGTCATCATCCTTTGATAGGTAGACCCTGCATTTTTCAAACCGAATGGCATCACTTTGTAATGGTAGTTTCCAGTGGGAGTGACGAAAGCTGTTTTTTCCTGATCATCCAAGGCTAGTGGTATCTGGTGGTACCTTTGAAAGGCATCTAAGAAGCTCATCCGAGGATGGCCTACAGTTACATCCATCAGCTAGTCGATCCTAGGCATAGGGAAGGGGTCTTTTAGGTAAGCCTTATTTAGATTCGTGAATTTTACACACACTCGTCATTTCCCACTCTTCTTCTTTACCACCACAGTATTGGCCAGCCACTCGAGGTAGAAAACCTCCTTGATAGCTCCTGCCTGTTTGAGCTTCTTCACCTCATCTTTGACAGCATCAGAGTGATCCTTGGACAAGTGCCGAGAAGGTTGCTTCTTGGGGGTGATGGATGGATTAACATTCAAATGATGACAGATGAAGCTCGAATCCACCCCTGGGGCTTCGTAAGCACTCCATGCAAACACATCAACATTTTTTCTAAGAAACTCTATCAAAATCTTCCTTCTCTAGAGGAGGAAGTTGAGCCCCGATCAAAAAGAAATTCTCCAGATCATCACTAATAACGACTGTTTCCAAATCTTCACATTTCGCATCCTCGGCCGATCCATTGACAGGCAACATCGAAGCTGTTAATTTCTATAAGCCCCTTTCAGCGAAGGCCAAGGACTCATCTTCGGGCTTATATGAGATTACAGCCACTAGGCACTGCCTAGCCGTGGATTGACTTCCAAAAATCTCTTCAATTTGGCCGCCCGACGGATATTTCACCTTCTGGTGCAGAGTAGAAGAGACGGCTCCTAGGGCATGGAGCTAGGACCTGACCACAATGGCCGTGTAAGGGGAATAGGCGTCCACCATGATGAAGTCCACCTCCACCACTTTGGAACCGGCCTGCACAAGTAGTCTAATCTGACCCCTCGAAATGACAACCTTCCCATCAAAACTCACCAAAGGGGAATCATAGGCTGTTAAGTCCTCGGGTCTCAGATTTAGCCCCCTGTATAAGTCGGGGTACATAATCTCAGCACCACTGCCTTGGTCTACCATCACCCTCTTCACATCATATCCCCCAATCTTGAGCGTGACCACTAAAGCGTCGTCATTGGACTATATGGTTCCAACCTTATCCTCATCTGAAAAGCTTAACGCCGGCTAGATGCTTACTTTAGCCCTCTTCAGCTTTGGACTGGTGTCCTCGACGGACAGCCTAGCCACAAACATCACTCTGGAGGGGCAAGAACCGGTCCACCCTGGAGCCGCAAAGATGACATTTATTGTGCCCAAAGGGGGTCTTGAAGAAGCATTTCTCCAGGGTTCCGACCCGGTTTGGCTCCCCTAGCCACTAGAATGATACAAGAGTTGCTTCAACTTCCCTCTCGGGCCAGTTGGTCCAAATGGTCCCACAAATTTATGCAGTCTTCTGTAGTATGTCCCTGGTCCTAGTGATATTGGCAATAGAGGCTCTGATTATGCCTCATGGGGTTTCCTGCCATCTTGTTTAGCCATTTGAAGAATGACTCATTCTTAATCTTCTCCAGAACTTGATGAACCAGTTCCCGGAACACCGCGTTAACTGCCTGAGCATTGGCAGACCCTGACTGCCCAGTAAAGTCTCTTCGAGGCCGGTTGTTGTTGTATCGGTCTGACCTGAAATCCCTCATTTCCTGAGGGATAACCTTATCCTTTCCTTTCCCCTGTTGCTGGTCTTCCTCAACCCTCTTATACTTGTCAATCTGGTCCATGAGTTTGCGCACGCTGGTGACAGGCTTTCCCGTCAAAGACTTTCTTAAACTGTGCTCGGTTGGGAGGCCAACCTTGAAAGTACTGATGGCCATGTCATCGAAGTCACCATCTATCTCATTATATATCTCCCAATATCTATCTGGGTATGTCTTCAAAGTCTCCCCTTCTCGCATGGATAAGGACAGTAGGGAATCCAAAGGCTGAGGAACCCTGCTACAAGTGATAAAACGAGAGTCAAATACCTGGGTGAGCTCCTTGAAGGAACCTATGGAGCCCACCCTTAAGCCGTCGAACACCTCATTGCCATGGGTCCCAGACTGGAGGGGAACACCTTGCACATCAAGGCTTCTTCCCTAAAGTACACAACCATTCTTTGGTTGAAATGGCTCACATGCTCTACAGGATCTGTTCGACCATTGTAGATGGTGAATGTCGGCTGGTTGAACCACCGAGGAAGTCTTGCCCCTTAATCCTACGAGTGAAGGGTGATCTAGAAAATTGGTTCAACACCTTGCTCATAGCGTCATTCCCTAGGCCTTTGCGAGGCGGGCTCTTATACCTACGTTTGTGATGGTGCTCTTCATCGTAGGAGAAAGACTCGCTGGGTGGGGTTCACGACCTTCGTTTGTAACTGGCATCCTCTCCATCGTCAGAGGAGACGTCAGAGTCGGAGGGGGTTCGCTTTCGCTGTGCACGGTGTAGTTTTCTCTTCAGGTGGTTAACCTCCAGTTGCAGGGCTCTGGTATCCTCCTGACGAGAGAGATGGCTCTTATCTTGGGGCGGGTTCCTACCGGACTGGATGGTATGCGTACTCCCCTCCCAATTCCTTCTTCGCTCGAGGTTGACAAAAGGATTTTCACGTTGGGATTCGACGGATTCTGTCTGGTGTGGACCTGAACCTACCCTGGTTGACTGCTGCACTCACTATCACCCAAGTAATCCTCCCACAGATAATGCCAATTGTATGGACACATTTTGCAACCCAAGATCGGAGTGTAAGGGATGTAGGCCTTGAGCCTAGTACAATAAATTTGTTGAGTGCAGGTCAAAGAATTGGGCCCTAATGAGTTTGACAACGGTTAGGATGGCTTTAGAAGATGGTCAAGCAAGAACAAAGAACATAGAGTTGAATGAATTCATTGTTCGAGGAGGTCTATCTGCATATAAATCAATTAAACTGGTTACGAGTATAATTTTGATGGTTACAGTGCTCTCTTATGAATTTCCAACCCCCCCTCTCATGGAGGGTCTCTCACATTATATAGCTCCCTTTAGACCATCTTGATCCTACACTTGTTGATCATTTGAACCCTTACTTAAATACCTATCCCATCAGACACCCTCTTTGGCTTTCTGTGAGTTATGAGAACTAAGACAGCCTTGTTCAAGGGTCTTCTCCACATAAATGCGGCCAGAAAAATAGCTGCAATGTATTTAATGCGATGGTAGCAGCTTTCCCTTAGATATTTTTGGGTTTCCTTCCTTTTCGTATGTTCATGAGGCACATCCCTATCACTGGAGCTTCTTGGAGGGTCACTCTAATTGCTGGAATACATACTTGAGCTGCATTCATCATATCCGATGAGGAGTTCCTCCTCGGACCACCTTCCAATCATTTCTTACTTATGAGACTTTAAATTGGAACCCCTCATAACTATTTCTCCCTCCTCGGACCATTCAATGTCCTCGGACAAAGCCCAAGGCCCAATATATGATTTTGGGCCCTTATCCCTACATTAACCATTAAAAAAAAAAAAAAAAAAAACTATTTCCATTTCAAGTGAAATGGAAAAGGCATCTTGTTTGCTCATGATTTCTATTCTTCTATTGTTATATATTACAAATCTCTCATAAGCTTGATATATTATCTAGAGCTACTTCATTCCTACCATGAAGGAAATCAAACAACTGATTTCCTAGCAAAACTTGGTTACTCATAAGGCTTGTCTTTTGTTGTTCATAGCACTCCTCCAATACACAGCTAAGAACTTTTTAAGATTTTGATATGTCAGAATTCGTATTCAACCTGTTATGTAATATTTGCAACTACAACAAGTCTTTTGTTTAGTTTTTGGTTAAAATTTGATTCAATCCCTTGAGTTTTACTTTAATTCTCAAATTGTTTTCAAAATTTTAATTTTTATCAGTTTAGCCTCACTCAGTCAAAATGAAGTCAATTTGGTTCTTCTGTGGAAATCTTGTTGTTCGATGATTATTATTTCTATTAAAAAAAAAGTTGAAAGAACTGTATTTGCTAAATGATTTGGATAGAAGAACCATATCTGCTTAATTTAACAAAGTGAAGGACTAAATTAACAAAAATCAAACATTAAGGATTAATTTGACAATTCACATGAAAGTTAAGGGACTAAAAAATAATCCTAGAATAATTCTAAGACGAAATAATTCTAGATATAAAGGTTCAACCACTAGTACTCATCATCATACACAACACCTACATATGTAGGAACAAAGAAATGTAGGTAGTAAAGGAACATAATTTGACTTATGCAATCGTGAGTTCCAATCAGCTCAATTATAAAAATCTTAACATTAAAAGAAAAAAAAAAGGGTTTACTTGAATATTTATAGAACAATAGGAATTGATTTGTTACATCCCTCATCTGTAGGGTTTCAAATGTAATTTTTCCTTTTTATAATTGTGAATAATTTGCTGGTTATTTTATCAATTTAGATCAGTATTGGAATTCAAAATGCAATTAAGTTATCCACAAGTACGTAGAGCCACAGAGAGAGAGTTGGGCAAGGACGCACCCCCTCTATTCATTCATATTTTGTGAGTGGATATTAAGAGTAATAAACTCTCACTTCCAATTAATGGATAAACTCTAGCACACTTTTTAGACAATCAATTGATATTGATACCCCAGAAAAGATGAAATTTGTAGAAAAGATATTTAGACAAAAAAAAAAAAAAACAAAAACAAAAAAAAAAACAAAACAAAACAAAGCTTTTGTCCTAATCTCATAATCTGTTTGTTTTTGCTGCACGATTTCGGTTTCACTATTAACATGGACATACCTGCTACCAAATCATACAATGCTTCATATACTTCATGCCAAAAAAGACTATATTTCCAGGTGTAATATCTAGCTTCTGCCAATGTCAAAATGACATTTTTTTGTGTTTTTAACAAAGACATCAAGGGTTCGAATCACTCTCTCCCACTTAAAATGTGTGTTGTGTGTGTATAAAACATATGATTTTTCATGTCTTTGCTCAGTCCTCAATGTACCCTTTTGGTATGTGCATGGGAGAATGTGCATGGGAGAATAAGCTAGACATGCTCCGTCACTGCATTTCATCAAATATTCATTGCATGTGAAGTTATCTGCATTGTAGTTTCACTAAATTTTTTGTATGAAATAGAACAATGGATTAACAATAGCGAAAAAGATAAGAGTTAATATCTTGAACTTATGAATCTGGTAGCCTAAATGGATGTTGTTAGACTAATAAATTGGAAGAAGATTGGAGGGAACTGAAAGATAGGTAGTCTAGACTATTCATTTTAAGTCATGGCAGAACAAACACTGTTGGTAGCCACAAGTGGAGAATCAATAGTGACACCATAGTAAAGAAAATGCGTCAAGTAAAGCTAGAGGTTATTGCTTCCATAACTTTCATAATTAAATTGACAAGAAAAATAAATGAAGGCTTTCTGCATTAGCATGACTAGTTCGTCCTGAAGGGTGAAATCATAGAATCCAAAATTTTATCATCTTGCATTGAAAGAAAAATGGTTGCATATTAAGGACAAAATCAACTGTTTAATGAATCTCCATCTACTAAATAAATAAGAGGGATACTTCATGATTAGTGGAGCAAAGCCATCAGATGGTAAATTGTATACTTTGTCATCTATATCTACATATATCTAAAGGTTGAGACGTAACTTTTAATGTTACTATGCTTCTGTTGAGCCACATCATACTCTTTTCCTTTATCTTTTTCTTTTTAAATCATTTTCCCTTTATGATTTTTTAAATATTCTATATAAAATAATGCAAATCATGGACAAACATTACTATTCATTAGATACAAATATTTGACTATTCAGCTACCCATGAATTGATTTCAACTTTTCATTTTTTTCTTTCTAATTTCAAGTTATTGTTAAAATTGAATAGTTCATTATTTTTTTAGTGGATGGAATTAAAATTTCAAGTATCCAAACCAAACTTTAATATCCAAATCTCTAACCCATAGATGCATTAAGTGTCTCTTCGTTTATTTACCGTTGTAGTGTTTCCTCTTCCAAAATTTCAGTTTTTCACAACCTTAAATCTCTCTCAATCATACATTGATTATTCATTTAAGTTTTACAATGTTATATATACCAATTCACATTCTAGGTACAATCACCCGTCATCTTCAACAAAAAATTTAGCACAATACTAATTGTTCTCCATATTTTTCAATCAAGTTTTAGTTTTCACCATTTTTAGAAGACATCAATTGTTTTTGTTAGAAACTTTCAAAGTTAAGGCGACAATAGGAAGACAATTGAGGTGAACAAAACTCACAATAAAAAATGATTTTTTTTTTTCCTTTCTTTTTAGTATTCTTGCATTTTTGAAGTGATTTTGTTGTTTTCCTTTCCAAATTTTTCAATGAGATAGACTATTGTTATTGTTAATTGACTTAGAATTGTTAATGTAGTTTTATTTGGCCTACCATTGTTGTGAAAGTTACTGATGTTGGTATGAAACATATTAATAATGAACATTTTTTGTACTTATTTGTAGAGTGTCAAAAAGTCAAAAAGTATTTAGTATAGTAATGTTGTTATTGTTGCATCCCATGTGTTTGGTAAATTTTTTTTAAGAAATCTTATGTGTCTTTCTCAAATCCATTTGTTGTTTTTATTTTGGTTATTCTATTACAAATAATAGGCATCTCCACTATAGGGACAAAGGCCCGAAATAATATGTTAGGCCATGGGCCTATCCGAGGACACTAAAATGTCCGAGGAGATTGCCAGTAATTTGTAAAGGCCCAGCATAGGGCCTCATAGGTAAGAGACACCTGGAGGAATGTCCGAGGAGGAAATCCCCCTCGGATATGGCTAGCATATCTCAAATTTGTATCCCAGCAGCTAGAGGAACCTTCCAAGAAGCTCAAGAGATGAGGATGTGTCTTATGAATATGAAAGAAAGGGGGGAGGAACACAAAAATATCTAAGGAAAAGCTGCTAGCACTGCATTAAATTCACTGTAACCACTTTCCTGGCCGCATTTATGTGAAGAAGACATCTGAACAGTGAAGCTCTAGCTACTACAACTCACAAAAAACCAAGAGAGGTGTTTGATGGGACAGGTACTCAAGTGATATCTCAAACGATCAACAAGTGTAGGGTTAAGATGATCCAAAAGGAGCTATGTAATGTAAAGAATCCTCTATGAAAGGAGATCGGAGAAATTCTAGAGAAAAGGATAACAAGCTTATTGACAATTGTACGTAGGGAAAATCAATCTACATGAAAGCAAAGCTCCTCAGACTGAAAGTCTGTTCCCATTTGTTTCTAAAGTTTAATTCAAATCTTCTTTGAACTTGTGATAATTGTTGCCCGAATTCACTAAGGCCCAGTTTTCCAACCCACTCTCTATCAATTTATTGTCTTGGGCTCATTGGGCCATTATACTATACGTTTGGACCACAAATTGAGTCCTTACAATTGGCGCCGTCTGTGGGAAAGACTTGTGCATTAGTGAGTGTATTAGTGAGTGTAACGATCAAATATGGAAGGATCAGGTCAGCACCAGGCGAATCCACACCAGGCAGAGCCTACAAACTCTCAACGACAAGATGACTTTCTCAATCTTGAACGTGAACGAGATCAAGAAGAATATCGAGAGGGTAGTGTGCATACCACTCATACGAGTAAAAGCCATTCTCGAGGGGGAAGTCACGTATCCCAGAGGCGAGACGATAATAAAGCTATGCAAAGGGAAATTGATGATTTAAAGAAGAAACTACGTCATGCACAACAGAAGCGATCCCCTTCTAGTTCTGATGGCTTTTCTAATGATGAAGATGACACTAGCTACAAACGAAGGTCAAGAACTCTGCTAAGCGAATCTTTCTCCTGCAATGAAGAGCTTTACCACTGGCAAAAATATAACAGCCCACCTCGCAAAGGTGTAGGAAATGACGTTATGAACAAGGCGCTAAGTCAAATCTCTAAATCCCCCTTTACACGTAGGATAGAAAGGGCTAAACTTCCGCGGTGTTTTCATCAGCCTACGTTCCTCATTTACAATGGTCGGTTAGACCCTGTAGAACATGTGAGCCAGTTCAACCAGAGGATGGCCGTCCATTCAAAGGACGAGGCCTTGTTATGCAAGATATTTCCTTCCAGCTTAGGTCCTGTGGCGATGAGGTGGTTCAACGGTTTAAGGGCTAATTCCATAAACTCCTTCAAGGAGCTCACTCAAGCCTTCGGTTCTCGTTTTGTCACGTGTAGTAGGGTACCTAGGCCCTTGGATTCACTACTATCCCTATCCATGCGAGAGGGTGAAACCCTGAAAATGTACTCTAATAGGTACTGGGAGATGTACAACGAGATAGATGCCGATTTTGAGGACGTAGCCATCAGTACTTTCAAGGTCGGCCTCCCTAACGAGCATGGACTAAGGAAATCCTTGACTAGCAAACCTGTTACCTGTGTGCGCCAATTAATGGACTGGATTGATAAATACAAGAGGGTTGAAGAAGATCAGCAACAAAGAAAAAGTAAAGTGAAGGTTATCCCTCAAGAGAAGAGGGATTTCAGGTCGGACCGATTTAGTACCATTCGACCTCGAAAAGATTATGTCTAACCAACAGGATCTACCAACGCCCAGGCGGTTAGTGCTACATTTCGAGAACCGGTGCACTGAGTTCTCAAGAAGATAAAAAATGACCATTCTTTAAATGGCCGAACAAGATGGTCGAGAACCCTGCGAGGCAAAACCCGAGCCTCTATTGCCAATACCATCAAGACCAAGGACATACTACAGAAGAATGTAGGAATTTGTGAGATCATTTAGAACAGCTAGTCTAGGAAGGAAAGTTAAAGGAGCTCTTGCACCATTCCAGTGGTCGGACGGAGCAAACTGGTTTGGACCCCCGAGGGGATGCTCCTTCAAGACCTCCTAACGATCAATGTTATCTTTACTGCTCTAGGAAGGACTGGATCCTCTCCATCCAGAGTAATGTCCGTGGCTCGACTGCCTGCCGAGGACTCCAATTTGGGGCCAAAAAGGGCCAAGATGGATATCCAGCTGATCCTGGGATTCTCGGATGAGGATAAGATTGGAACCATTCAACCCCATGATGACGCCTTGGTAGTCACTCTCAAGATAGGGGGATATGATGTGAAGAAAGTGTTGGTGGACCAGGGCAGTGATGTTGAGATTATGTATCCCGACCTGTACAAGGGGCTGAATTTGAAACCCGAGGACCTAACAGCCTATGATTCCCCCCTAGTGAGCTTCGAAGGAAAAACGGTCATTCCCAAAGGCCAGATTAGATTATCCATATAGACTAACTCAGAGATAATGGAGGTGGATTTCATTGTGGCAGACTCCTATTCACCCTACACAGCTATTGTGGCCAGGTGTTGGCTCCACGCCTTAGGAGCCGTTTCTTCCACCCTCCACCAGAAGGTGAAATATTCGTCCCACGGCCAAGTCAAAGAGATCGTGGGGAGCCAATCCATGGCTAGGCAGTGCATGGTGGCTGCCATATTACACAGACCAAACGTAGAGTCCTCGGTCTCTTCTGAAAGGAACTTATAGCAATCAAAAACTCTGACATCGACCAACGATGAATCAGCCGAGGGGGCGGAGTGCGAAGATCTAGAATAGGTTACTGTTGGTGATGATCAGGAGAAGTTCTTTTAGGTCGGATACCAACTACCTCCCCAAGAAAGACAAAAGTTAATCGAATTCCTGAGAAAAAACGTGGACGTATTCATGTGGAATGCCTACAAGGCCCTAGGTGTGGATCCGAACTTCATTTGTCACCATTTGAATGTCAATCCATCCATTACCCCCAAAAAGCAACCTCCTCAGCGCTCGTCCAAAGAACATTCTGATGCTGTCAAAGACGAAGTGACAAAGCTTAAGCAGGCAGAGGCTATCAAAGAAGTCTTATACCCTAAATGGTTGGCCAATACTGTGGTAGTAAAGAAAAAGAACAGAAAGTGGCGAGTTTGTGTAGATTTCACGGATTTAAACAAGGCTTGTCTGAAAGATCCCTTCCCTATGCCTCGCATAAACCAGCTGGTAGATGCTATTGTAGGTCATCCTCGGATGAGCTTCTTAGATGCCTTTCAAGGGTACCATCAAATACCGCTAGCACTAGAGGATCAAGAAAAGACAGCTTTTGTTACTCCCACTGGAAATTACGATTACAAGGTGATGCCCTTCAACCTGAAAAATGTTGGGTCCACCTATCAAAGGATGATGACTAAGATGTTTGAACCTCAGTTGGGCAAGAATATTGAAGTCTATATAGATGATATGGTAGTGAAGAGCAAGGAAGTACCCGATCATGTGGATGATCTAAGAAACATCTTTGGAACACTAAGAGAACATAAATTGTGCCTTAATGCCTCCAAATGTTCTTTTGGGGTGGGCTCAAGAAAATTCCTAGGCTACTTGGTGACCCACCGAGGAATCCTAAGGAAGTCCAGAAACTCACCGGAATGACTGCCACTTTAAATCGGTTTATTTCTCGATCCGCAGACAAATGCAGACCTTTTTTCCTATTGATGAATAAATGAAAAGGATTTGAATGGACTGAAGAATGTGCTCTGGCATTTCAGCAACTTAAAGAGTACCTGTCTCGGCCACCTATCATGTCCAATCCTCTGACGGACGAAGTGTTGTTCTCTTATATCACGGTTACCTCCCACGTCGTGAGTTTGGTATTGATACGAATTGATAATGGAGTGCAACGACCAGTCTATTATGTGAGAAAATCACTACACGAGGCTGAGATTTGCTATCTGCTGCTGGAGAAGGCCATCCTAGCAGTGGTACATGGTATAAGAAAGCTTCCCCACTACTTCCAAGCACATACAGTCGTCATCCTAACTCAACTTCCACTCAGGGCCGTACTTTGAAGCGCTGATTACAAGGGGAGAATTGCAAAATGGGGCACCGTTCTAAGGGCTTTTGACATCAAATACATGCCCCGCACCTCTGTCAAGGGTTAGATACTGGCAAATCTTATGGCCGAGTTCGCTGAACCTGCGTTAGAGGAAATGTCAACAACACATAACATGGATGGAAAATCGGTTGACACAATCTCCCTGCAAGAACCTCCTGTCTGGAAGGTATATGTTGATGGTGCGGCAAATCAAAGGGGCTCTGGAGTGGGGCTAGTTTTGGTTTTGCCCGAGAAGCTCACCATCGAGAAATCACTAAGACTGGGGTTCTCAGCCACGAATAACGAGACTGAATATGAGGCTTTGTTGGAGGGAATATCCATGGTTCAAAAAATGGGGGGAAAAACCATAAAAGTGTTTTCGAACTCAAGACTGGTCATTAGCCAAGTGGGAGGGGAGCTAGAAGCCAGGGATGAGAGGATGCAATGGTACTTAACTCAAGTTAGGTTCCTACAATCGAAATTTGAGTCATTCAGCCTACACCACATTCCCAGGAGTAGGAATACACATGCTGATTCCCTAGCCATGCTTGCATCCTCCTCGACTCGAAGCCTACCTTGGGTCATCCTTGTTGAGGACTTGCACAAGCCCACAAAAATAAAGGGAATGGCAGCCCAAGTTCAACAAATCAGGGTAGGATCTAGCTCGATGGATCCCATAATATCATTCTTAAAAGAGGACATTTTACCATCGGATAAATTAGAAGCTGAAAAAATACGGAGGAAGGCACCCCGATTCTGGTTGTTCGAGGATCAGAAATTGTACAAACACTCTTTCTCTGGGCCATACCTACTGTGCATTCGTCCTAAAACATCAGAGCTACTTCTTGAGAAATTACACAAGGGAATTTGCGGAAGTCATACAGGAGGAAGATCTTTATCCCAAAGAGCTATCACACAAGGCTATTGGTGGTCGAACATGCAAAAAGAAGCATAAGAGTATGTAAAGAAGTGTGATCAATGCCAAAGATTTGCACCAAACCTACAGCAACCGAGAGGAGTCCTTAATCCCTTATCTAGTCCTTGGTTGTTTGCATAGTGGGGCCTGGATATTGTTAGTCCTTTTCCCAAAGCAGCAAGTAACAAGAGATATTTACTGGTCAGCACAAACTATTTCACCAAGTGGGTCGAAGCTGAACCTTTGGCGAACATCAGAGATGTGGACGTTAAGAAGTTTATTTGGAAAAACGTTGTCACCCGGTTTGAGGTCCTTCACTCCCTCATCTCAGATAATGGAATTAAGAAAAGGCTAGATGATGCGAAAGGAAAATGGGTGGAAGAACTGCCACATGTCTTGCGGACGTATAGAACCACGCCTCACAGATCAACAGGGGAAACCCCCTTTTCAATGACTTATGGAGCCGAGGCTGTCATTCCCCTAGAGACAGATTTCCCAACGCTAAAGACCAGCTCGTTCAATCCAAGTAGTAATGATAACTTGCTAGAAAGGGGCTTGGATCTTATCGAAGAAAGAAGAGAAAATGCAATGGTCCAATTGGCGTACTACCAACACAAACTCAAGCAAGGTTATGATGCCAAAGTAAAGCTAAGGCTGCTAATGCCTAGTGACTTGGTATTGAGGAAGGTCCTAGGCACTGCAAAGAATCCAGTATGGGGAAAGCTATGACCCAATTGGGAAGGACCATATCACATCACATCTGTGGCTAATATAGGAGCCTATTTCCTTGAAGACTTAAATGAACGTGTAATATCACGCCCTTGGAATATAAACAACCTGAAAATGTATTATTATTAATAAAAATTTTCCTTCATCAAATGAATTCTCTTGCTGTGTAAAAACATTGTACTTCATGTTACTCAATATCTTCAAGTATTAAACAGAATCTAAGTCCTACATGGCTCCTCGAACCACTGGCTAAAGGGAAATTAATAACTTATGGCAACTTTTCAAGTATTAAACAGAACCTAAGTCCTGCATGGCTTCTTGGACCACTGGCTTAGGGGAAATTAATAACTTATAGCAACTTTTCAAGTATTAAACAAAATCTAAGTCTTGCATGGCTCCTCGGACCACTGGCTTAGGGGAAATTAATAACTTATGGCAACTTTTCAAGTACTAAACAGAACCTAAGTCCTGCATGGCTCCTCGAACCACTAGCTTAGGGGAAATTAATAACTTATGGCAACTTTTTAGGTATTAAACAAAATCCAAGTCCTGCATGGCTCCTCGAACCACTGGCTTAGGGGAAATTAACAACTTATGGCAACTTTTCAAGTATTAGACAGATCTTAAAGCATATCATATCTTATAGGCCAAATATTAGGATGGAATTAATATTTAAGGGCATGTACTTATATTTAAACTTGTATATATGAAATATTTACATGTAACGTATGGTTGTCTGCCTATATTTGCAAGTAATGTACAAATTATCTGCCTTTATCACTTTCCTCCACGTGATACAAGTCCATTAATATCAATTTTCATTATCTAAGATTCAGTTCGCAACACAGATACTTATTTAGCAACTTTACCCTTAACACTTTATCAAATTATAAGTGGCTTATGATTGTTGGCTTTAATTGAAGTCACAATGATATCAAAACTACACAAGGCAAAAGAACAAAGGACGAACAGGAGCACATTCTCATTAAATGATAAAACAAAATATACATTGAACACACTGATGTAATGTTAAAAAAAAAAAAAAAAAAACAACAACAACAACAACAAACAAACAAACAAACAACAACAACAACAACAACAAAACAATCTTCTTTCAAACTACTCCAAAAAGAAAGGGGGTAAATCCTAGGGGCTACGCTTTAGCAGGAGGGTCCTCCTTCTGGCTTGACTGAGAGCTGAGAGCATCCTTGGCCTTGGGATCGATCTCCTGGATTCTGGCCTCTGCTTCCTGCACTTTGGCAGCATCTTTGGCCTTGGCAGATGGCTTCTTCCCTTTGCCCTTGTCCTCGCCTTTTTCTCCCTCAACCCCCTGGCCTTGATCACCAGCCTAGCTGGATTCCTTTGAAATTTTAGGAAGAGGGAGGGCATCTGGAATTGCCAAAGGTTGCTCAAAAGACTCTGGGGCAGGGGCAAGAGGAGAGGAGACAAAGGGGATCTCACGGATCTGTGGATGGTAATAGATATTCCCTAGCAGCCTCAAAGTAGAGTCGACAGGGACTCCTACAGCGGTCAGGGCTTTATCCCATGTCACGTCACAGTAGTTGTGGCACACCTCTGATAGCTCCTCGGTAAGCCTTATTTCAGTTTCCTCCACATCGAGCTGATAAGAAGCTTTCTTCTCAGCCTCGGTTGCCTCTCTGGCTAGCTAAACTTCCTCCTTAGCCTTCTGCAATTCAACCTGAAGATCTATGACCATTTGCTTCTGTGTGGCCAAGTCTATCTCAGTTGAATGAAGTTTTTGGCGCTGCTCCTCAGCTTGCCTCTCTGCCATCGTCAAACCAGCCTCAGCACTAAAGCGAGCCTGGTCTGCCATTTTCAGTTTCTCGGACAGTTCTAGCTGCTCCTGCTTAACAGCCCCCAATGATTTCTCAACATCAGCACGAGTGAGGGTCTCAGCATCGGCCCGCCTACAAGCTTCACGGTACCACTCCTTGGCCACAAAAACTTGTTAAGTAATCTACCCAAAACTCATAAAGATAGTGTGAATTAGAAACAAAAATACGATTTAATATGTAAATTCATAAGTGGATAAGTAATTTACCATGGCAAGGTCCCTCTTTAGGGACAAGAAGAGGTCATTTTGTGAGAAGTGCATGTAGCTGTCCATGTCCTTTGGGAGGAGTAAAGGCTGTTTTAGGGCCTCAGCTATGCAACCCACTCGGCCCTTTTGAAACTCACAGACTGAGGCACCCCAAGGAATAGGAGCCCCATCCATTTCTAGCCGAGGGCTCCATATGCGTTGTGTCATACGCACATGAACCCTGTGTTGCTCTTCTCGGCTATCCACGGACTGGGACCTCCTGTCCCTAGCATCGGGGGACATTTTTTGTTGCTTCATCCCCTTCCAAGGGCCCACTTCACCTTCCTCGAGCGTCTCAACTGGCCTTTTCTTTTTCAAATCAGAGTTAGGCTTTAGGCCGAGGTCGATGGGGATTTGTGGAAAAGGAGGAGCAACTTGGGACTTAGGGGCTGTTTTTGATGTGGACTCTTTACCCCTAGTGGCCATGAGATCTCTTAAACTTTTATTACCCTTGTTTAACGCCATATTATCTTCCTCTTCGTCCGAATCGTCTGGGTGCGAGTATCAAATATGGATTATGAATACCAGAACTTATGTCTGATTCACCCTCGGCATTCGAAATGCAAATCAGAGGAGCTCTCGGATTTCTCTTCCTCAAAATGAAACTTGTCTATCTCCTCCTTTAGTGATAGACGAGATGAGGCCACCCCCTCTGCAGGTATTACTGCATCGTCAGGAGAAGCTTGTAGAAGTGGAAGTGCAACTGGTAGAGGGTTCTATAGAACTGGCCGCGGAACTAGGGGAAGATCCCTCTGAGCCAAAAATCCTGGCTTGGAAACGTCAATCCGAGCCAATCTTGAACTCCCGGCTTTTATTGCTTGGCCTACATCTTGGAAAGTACGGAACAGAGGCTCGTAGTCCAAGATTAGAGGAGCTGCTCACAACTGTCCATCCTCACTCACAAGTATTTTCGATCTCAAGAGGTAGTTGAGAGCTTGAATGTTAGTGTGACTAAGCTTTGGAGAAACATGATCCTTATTTGCAAAACTATCCAAGAAGGAGATCATGGTCAGATTAACAAAAATCATCACCGAGAAAGGATGAAGTGACAAAAAAAAAAAAAAAAAGAGTGAAAATGCTAAATCCCCTTCCAAAGAAACTGGTCCTAAAGGTACCCCACCTGGATCTCCTGCCCGAGTTGGACAATGAAGACCGTCGCTCCACTTCCCTAAAACAATCAGGTAGTCATCCTTTATACCCTTATTAGATTTGGGAAGACAAGATATCAACCTTACGACCTCAGACCGGGACTTAAGGTAGTACCCCACCCTGGAAAGTTTGTGACACTCGTACATGTGGACCACATCGTGCCACGTGAGCCCTAAGCCCAACTGCTCATTCAGAACATCTACACAACCCAAAACCCTAAATAGGTTAAGGGCGCACTGGTGAGGGGTTAACCTATGGTTAAACAAGTAGTCCCTGGTTATTCTACCCATGGGAAGCGTCATTCCTCCCTCTATAAAAGCAATCATAGGAATGACAACTTGACCCACCTCCCTATCAGTATGTACTCAGTCCGGAGAACAATATTCTAAAACCACTCCTTGGGGGATGTGGTACTTAGCCCTAAAACCCTCCATACCGGCCGGTGAGTCTACTAGGTGCTTGAAACTACCCATCTAAACAAACAGAAAGGCCGAGAAGAAAGGCCAAGAAGAAAAAGGAAAGTATAAAAAGATAAAGGCTTACGTAAACACGTATGGTAATCTTTGGGAGTTTTAGGGATCTTTAGTAAAGTTCTTACAGGAAATATCTATGAAGACTTAGAAGTTAAAGTGGTTTATGAGACTGGGCGCTGGGATTCTCTGAAGCTCTTGAAGATTTCTGAAGAAAAAGGGAAAATGGTTCCCCTTAAGGCCTTATATAGTGGGAAAAGATGAGTGGGAATACTCCCGCTCAAAATACTAGGTGAAATATCAGCCATCAGATTGGCAGTTCACCGTTGGATGCGAAAGCCGCCTGGAGTAATTAGTAACGCCTCGTAAACTGTGAAACGTCAATAACATTTATGGGGCATGTAAAACCACATTCTCACAAGTGTAAATCAAAAAGTTAGTTGAATTTATCCTTTAAAAAGATCAAAACCCCACTTTCTCTCCTCGGATGGTAGGGAGAAACCGGAGTTTTAAAGGGCTATTGTAAGGACAAAGGCCCGAAATAATATGTTGGGCCATGGGCCTATTCGAGGACACTAAAATGTCTGAGGAGATTGCCAGTAATTAGTAAAGGCCTAGCGTAGGGCCTCATAGGTAAGAGACACCTAGAGGAATGTCCGAGGAGGAAATCCCTCTCGAATATGGCTAGCATGTCTCAAATTTGTATCCTAGCAGCTGGAGGAACCTTCCAAGAAGCTCAAGAGATAAGGATGTGTCTTATGAATATGAAAGAAAGGGGGGGAAACACAAAAATATCTAAGGAAAAACTGCTACCACCACATTAAATTCACTGTAACCACTTTCTTGGCCGCATTTATGTGGAGAAGACATCTGAATAGTGAAGCTCTAGCTACTACAACTCAGAAAACCAGGAGAGGTGTCTGATAGGATAGGTACTCAAGTGATATCTCAAACGATCGACAAGTGTAGGGTTAAGATGATCCAAAGGAAGCTATATAATGTAAAGAATCCTCTATGAAAGGAGATCAAAAAAATTCTAGAGAAAAGGATAACAAGCTTATTGACAATTGTATGCAGGGAAAATCAATCTACATGAAAGCAAAGCTCCTCGGACTAATTGTCTGTTCCCATTTGTTTTGAAGTTTAATTCAAATCTTTCTTTGAACTTGTGATAATTGTTACCCGAATTCACTAAGGTCCAGTTTTCCAACCCACTCTCTATAAATTTATTGTCTTGGGCTCATTGGGCCATTATACTATACGTTTGGACCACAAATTGAGTCCTTACATCCACCATTAAATTTTTAGCTAATTTGAGCTTTTTTGGTAAGCTTTTACTTTGCTTAGTTGATAATCTTTAAGGAAAAAACCAAAAAAAAAAAAAAAAAAAACAAAATATAATTTACTCTAGAGTATCATTACGTTATTAATGTTTTTATGTATAGATACTTAAGGAACTTTATTAATTCTTTGTTGAAATTCCTATTATCCTTACGTCTAGCCTCTTAGATTAATCTTTGGGAGTTCAAGTGATAGCCTAGCAACATTCTTTATGGTGTCCCCTGTTTGTGATTCAAACCCCATCATCCCCCCTCCACCACCCTCTCTCTCTCTCTCTCTCTCTCTCTCTCTCTCTCTCTCTCTCTCTCTCTATATATATATATATATATATATATATATAATCGGGTGTTCAAATTAAAAATTCTCATGTGTTACTCTTTAAAGATTTTATTAAATGTATAGACGATACTTTTGGTTTATGAAACAAGATCAACAAAACATGATTTTTAAATAATTATATCTAGACTATACTGCAATGTCACGATGGATAGGTTGGTCTTATTTTAGTATAAAATCTAAGTAATCATGTAGTTTATGAATTTAAAGAGTTATATGTTGCAGGATTTGTTCATATGTTCATATGATGAAAAAAAGTTTGCCTTTTGCATTTCATTCTATATTTTCACTTTATGATATATGATTTATTAATTATGATCTATTGCATAGTTATCTTTATATATTTTTTCACTTAGTTTCAATTGTGAGGAAGAAAGAGATGTAGATCTATGTTTTGGAGAAAAATATACCTATAAGTGTTGAATCGCATACATCTATATAGTAATAAACAAAGTATACATGGTTACAACTTGGTCTAATAGTTCTGGCATTGTAAAAAAAATTTTAAAATAAAGAAAGAAGTTATTGCATTGTTTTTTCATACATATCTCACTATATATAATACCCAACTACAAAATATATTTAATTTGTTAGTTGTTACACTACCAAAAAACTTTTAATTTAAAACATAATTTCAAATAACACATATTATCTTTTAAAAATATACAATCTAATATATTAATTCACTAATTATTCAATAAAAAATAATCATATCAAATTTTCCCATGCAATGAGCGGGTTTGCGACTAATTACAAAAATATTGCATCACATCTTAACTAAATCAGCAACTCAAATGCACAGAAGCTCTCTCAACTTCAGGGAGGAGTTGCTTCAGCCTTTCTTCCAGCGTCTTACCAATATCATGCGCTTTGCTCAGAACCATGTGTTCTGGCAAAACTATGTCAACCTCCACAGAATATTGATCAGAACTAGATTTGAATGCTTTTACTGATTTAAGCTGCTTGATATCTTCATGGTGGTTCAACAACAGAAAATTTAGCTTTGCCAAAAATTCAGGTGGTGCTGTCCTTCCAATTAGTGCATATAAATTCTCAAAGAACGTCTTCTCCCATGTATTCATTGTATATAATAGTATCTGCATCACAGGTTCAAGAAATCATTGTAATAAGATAACAGTAAGGTTCAATTCCAAGGAGCCAAGAAAAATTCCATCCTCATGCCACTTATAGATCCACGTCAAGGCACAGAGTGGAAGTGGAATATCACTTGAGAGAGTGGAAATACCAAATTTTTTTAATACAAAACATAGTAAGTGGTAATTGTGATGTTTTTGAGAAAGAAAAGATATTAAAACCCAGTAGAGTAGCTGAACCCAATTATCTACAGTACAGTAAAAAGGGGAGATGGGTCAGGTATTTATAAAAAAAAAAAGTCAGTTGCATTTGAACTCACTATAATAGCTCCAGTAGGATCAATCCACCAATAGTATCGACTGGCCAGGACAACTGCTGCCAAACTGATCAAATTGGTTTTAACATCAGAAAAATGCTGTTCAGCATAGGTTCTAACAATTTTATCTTGAATCCTTCGACAATAGACCACGAGCATAAACTTCACCAAAGTTACAGATGTCATTATTCCTATTATCCATTTCTCCTTCTGAGGATCCTTTTCAGGCACAGACTGTAATCAGCACATGAAATGAAGATTATATTAATCACTGATATTGTAAATGAATACAATATAGAACTTTCGAACGATAAGTGTATCCACCAACTCAGACTGCGATCTAACTAGGACCTCATACATTTGGGTAGTACCTCAAAACCTATGCCAACCTTTTTGTAAAGTACCAATGACTAAGGAAACATTGGAGCTCTGAGTTCTGACAAGACATCAAGAAGGGAGCTAATCTTTAAAACCTTCTCAAATTCAACGGTTAAAATATGTCCTAGTCCTGTTCTTACCGCCGTCTATATCCTTAATTAACTTAGGTTGAAGCTAATATTATCAAAGTTGCATACCTTTGTAATGAATTGTTGAGCTGCCTGAAACAGTACTTGTAATCCGAAAGATCCAAAAATAATGATTCCCTGCAAGTTCAATATATGATGCATTATAGCAAGTGTTAAAACAGAGTCTGGGCATATCTGATGCGATTATTAGTTTGCCTTGGGTCCATATCCCCATAAATCATTTTCCCCTTGATCCTACATTCAAAAACTAAGCCCAAAACCAATGCTATTTATTCCTAAGTGTAGATTGTTTGACCACTTTTCCAATTTATAACCAAAAATAAAAATAAAAATGTTATTCCAAAGTGTCTATTCCTAGCTTGATATGCAGAAACAAAAAGCCAATGGTCCCATGCATTTTGTCAATTAACAAGTTCTGTCAAAAACCTTTTTCTCTTTTTTGCAAACTCAAAAGACTCTAAGCTCAATATTTCCATAACAAAATGAGATTCTAAAGCATGACCTGATGAAATCTTTAGGCAAGCATTTACATTAATTTCAAACTGCTTGTAATAGAATAAAACTAAAACTGTACCCTAACACCATTAAACATTTCTTTATTACTTTTCCCTCTAGCATTTGTGGAATAATATACAGTTGAGGCAACACCAGTAATGGTTGGAAATATTTATTTACCTCATTGATCACAAGAAGGATTGCTGAAAGTGAAATGAAAAAAAGGGAAGCATGCAACCTATTAAACTGTTTGCAGGAAGGGAGAGGCTTAAATTCAAATATACATTAAGGTGTTTCCAAATGCAGCCTCACAATTGTTGGGTTGAATGACTTACCACTGGCTGCATCCGTTTCTTTCCAATTGGATACCGATGCTGGTTTGGGTTTTGCATAGCATGAGATGTAAACCACAATATAAATCCCGACAAGAGATCAAAGAGTGGAGCCAAGATTGAGGCAATAACCGCCAATGATTTGCTCTCAATAGAAGCAAAAACCTTTGCTGCAAAGAGCACGATGTTAGCTATGTTTGTTACATAGATAGCCATCCTCACACTCTTCGCCAACTGCTTCATCTCATCCTGATAAAGCGTAAATAGATTAACAAAAAAACAAAAAATCAGTTTCTGTTTTCCAAGACAGATTTTAGTTGAAAATATTTTTGTTTTTTTGTTTCTTTAGGGGGTGATAGGAACCCATTGGTTCCTAAAAGAATCTCAACCTTTGATTTTGGTAACTCCATGTAACTTTGATGCAATGCAATGGATTAAATCATCTCAAAATCGATGGCTTTGATACCACTTGTTAGGAAATTAGTGGTTTCTAATGGGGATGAATGGAAATTGCATGGAATTTGAATACATTCGAGGTAGTCAATCTACAAAGAATTATTAAGAGAGAAAAAAATGCACCACACAACAATTTGATTAATTGACTTAATACCTAATTGAGAATTAAAATTATGTGTTTATAGGCGACTAACTCTAAATTAATTGGCTTACATGGCTCAAGATGATTGGCTAACTATTTTAGTATGTGCTCTAAGAATTAGCCATGTGTTAAATGTGTTACATGTGCTAAATTCCTAACTAACTAACCAATTGAAAAGATGGAATTACAACAATTATTAGAAGATTACAAGAATTATGTCTGGATGCCTATATGGCATAATTTGGGTTCCTAGTAGAGGTGGGGGGGTGCATATAAGGGGAGCTTGAAACTTTTATCAAACAGGTTCACAAGGAAACAAATGTGTCATAGAGGAAGAAATATGATCACAAATAGTAGTCATTCAATTTATTTCTATAATCAAACTCAGAAATTTCCTTCTTGTTTTGTTCCAAATATTTCCATTTAACACCACTACAATGCACATACATTTAAAATCATCAAGCTGGGGTGGAAATACAATTAAAACAAAACCTATAAAATCTCACAAGAAATATATGAAAGTTTTTTAGTTTATGGGGGCTACGAGTGCACAATAACCAACCTCTGTCAGATTTCCAGGAGGACAACCTCTTTCAATTATGGTCTCCATCTCAGTAAACCCTTCAAGTAGCCTTTTTTGTTTCTTGTAGTAATCATTGACCTTGCGTTGTTTCCCTACAGCCAAAGAGTACAACTTTCACATTACATTCAGCACTATAATAATGGACAAGGAGGCGAATGAAAGCATCCAAAGTCATCTATTCATGTTTCATTTTCCAAAAGAACATCAGGTATGTTAAAGAATGATAAAACATTGATAAATTATGACCAAAACTCTAAAAAATCTGAAAACTAAAGGAAATATGTGAAGTACCCAGCCAAAACTCCAACAGGAACTTCAAAGCTGTCAGGTTATCTAAAGTTATTCCCTAAAGCCTTCTGACTCCATCATTCAGAAACATTGCCAATTTTGTTGTATCCGTGCATTCATATTACATACATAAGGATTTGTGATTGTGAAGAGGGCTTACTTGGGGTACGAAGAAAGCGTAGAATGATGGAGCCATGTTCAGCATCCCTTCTTTCAGGCAATTCAGGGAACTCTTCCAGATTTATCCTCCATGACATGTCCTCCTTCTCCACGGCTGATGACAGAAGAGGCTCTGTTTTGCTCTCAATGTTTGCCTCCTCCATTATGCTTCTCACGTCTGTTGGCAAAAGAGGCTCCATTTTGCTCTCAATGTCTGCCTCCACAATGCCCTCCTTCATGTCTTGAGGCAAAAGAGGCTCTGTTTTGCTCTCAATGTTTTCCTCCAGTTTTACAACATCCCTAAAGATCAAAATGTCTTCATTTTTCAAAGCATCATATAGATAATCCGTAAAGCCTTTACGGGTGTCCTCGCCTGTAAAACTGAGAAAGCCATCGTATTTCCACCGAGGTGTTGATGAAGAAGACGGTGATGAGGTTGAGGCTCCTTGGGTGCTCATGGAAATCGGTAGATCTAGAGCTATAATATAGATCCACGAAAAAAAAGAAAAAGATACGTTCAATAATAAAGAAGAGAAATATATTAAAAGGAAAGAAAATTAAGGAAAGAGAAAACAATTTGATATGGAATTTTCATCTCAAGGGCGAAGTGAAAGGAAAGACACAAAAGTGATGAATATGTGAGAAAATTGAGAACATACCAATCGAAACTCTCCTGAAACAAGGCCTGATTTAATTCCTACCAGATAAGTTTCCTGTTCAGTAAAGGAATGAATACTGTTCTTTCTCCGTGTGTGCGTGTGTAAGAGAGAAAGAGGGAGGGTGAGAAGAGAGGTAAAGGGAGATGGGGGTGAGATTTATTCACAATTTCGCATCCCCTGTTCTGAGTCAAGTCAACAAGTCTTCTTTCTTTTCTTTTTTTTTCGACTGAAGTCTTCTTCTTTCTATTCCGTTTCGGTAATTTCGCAGTGACCAGGCTATAAACAATGCATCACAGCTGGTTTGTCTTTTCCCTTAGAAAAATAATGCTTCACAGCCTGGCAAAGGTCAGAGTAACTTCGTGGTGACCAGCTAAGAAATACCGTTTAAATTTCTTGTCTAATGGTAATAAAATACTAATATTTGCTATAAAATTGAGAGTGAGTTTGGATAGAAATTTTGGTCTGGGTCTGGCGTATTGTATGGGTCTTGTGTACTGTTTATGAGGAAAAAGTGTATTATGTTTTGGTAATATTAACTCAATATCTGTTTTGGTATTTCCTATCAAATAAATTGGTGACACATGTTTCAAAAATGAATTCAATTTTATTAAAAAAATACTTAATCATATTATGCTTTTAAAATATAAAAGCATTCACACTAGTGTATGCAAAATATACTAAGATTCACATTTTAGCCAACCAACCCAGAAAACCACCCACATCATACCATGTGAAAATGTGTAAAATATTTACAAAACTACAATAGCCATGTAAATATAGAGGTTACTATAGTTTTATTTATTTATTTATTTTATAATTATTTCGCATCTCTCTCTCTCTCTTTCTCTCTCTCTCAGTTGCTTCCCAACTCAGACTATCCAACCACCACCACCACCATAACCCATTACAAAATTTGATCAAACCCAATGGCAACTCAAACCCATCAACCCAAACCCAAAATCAAATCCAATCGGTAGCACAAAAAAGCATACAACAGAGATCCAAGGTGTGGACAAACTCATAATCTCACCATCGTTGTTGGGAGGGGGGGGTTGAAATCATCGACTATGGTCACCAATCAAATCAGGAAGGATCTGGTTGTTTGAATCATTGCAGAACAAGTTGTGGATGGATTTTGAGTTAATTTGTTGAGGTGGGTTAGGCGATGGTGATGTGAGAGAGTGATTTCCGTGTGGACTCTGTGTGTGTGTGTAGCATCTACTTTTGCCAATGTCAAATAACACTTTTTGGTGCTTTTAACAAAGACAAAGGGTTCGAATCCCTCTTTCCCATTTAAAATGTGAAAGCTCGGATTTGTGTATAAATACAAGAGCTATTTAGACCCCCAAAGTAAAAATTACGGCTAGATTACTTTTACTATAACTTATCTAAGTGCAGAATCAGAGTAAATGACGTGCAATAAACCGATAACTATTTTAGTGCATAAATATAAATAACAAATAATAAAAGTAAAGCACAAGAGTAAGGGAAGAGGGATGTAACCACAAGATAACACTAAGATGTGTTATCGAAGACAAAACCAAAGAACTTGGCGAAAAACCTCTCCACTGCCCTCCAAGCGGTGATCGATCCACTAAAGAATAAAGTTGGAGTACACGAATAACAAAAAACTCTCCAAGCCTAGTTTACCCCATGTACTTGAGCCTTCCAAGCTCCTGCTACCAACTGACTTAACGAAGCCTTATCTTCTCTAGCTCTCCGGATCACACAATATGCCCAATTGCATCTGCCAAGCCTCACCGGCTTTTTTTGGCAAATCCC